>NC_046637.1:14365482-14665482 GCF_900324485.2 Mastacembelus armatus | reverse complement strand
AGCAGGGACGGTGTCGTCGGCGCACTGAGGCTCGGGAATCAGGGATGGAACCTCAGCGGGGACGTGAGTCGGCACACTGAGGTTGCAGGATCCTGGAGGAATCCTCAGCGGGGACACTGTTGTCGGTGCACTGAGGGTCTGGGATCCTGAGCGGAACCTCAGCGGGGACACTGTCGACGGCACACTGAGGTTCAGGTTCCTGGACTGGGACCTCAGGTGACGTCACGGTCCTTGTTCTTTGCTTAATAAGGGGTCTATCAACCGCTCTTGGTCTGGTCAGTCACCTAGGACCTATTTGCCTTGGGAGACCCTGCCAGGGGTATATAGCCCCGGACAACATAGCTCCTAGGATCATTCAGGCACTCAAAATCTAAGTGCCCAACAGTGGGTTGTATTAATACAACCCATTATTATTGTTGTTGTAAGTTGACACGGTTTTGTACCTTGTCCACTTTTACTATTATTAGGCCTGAGCGCACTGACAGTGCAGGCAAGGGCATACTGTAATCGCTCAATGAGCCAGGAGTGCAAAACTGCAAGGGGTCCCCCAAGGTAGCATGGAGGACTTACCCTTACCCCACCATGACGTGGGACTGCGCCAGACCTTTCCGAAAATGTATACATCATGATTGACAGGTGGCTGTGGGCCTGGAAATCATTAGGAATCTTCTTATTATTATTTTTCTGCGCGTTTAACCTCAAATTTGACCCCCTGAACATATTTGAAAACTCATGAAAATTTGCCACCACTTCAACAGCGCGTGAAATTGAGGTTCTTTAAGGTTTTTGTGAATGACCTCAAAACAATGGCTCTACAGCGCCCCCCGAGAACGCCGAACTTGCATTGGGGTATAGGAGGCTGACCGAAATTTTTTTCATCGCACAGTCACCAAACTTGGCACGCCTCTTCTTCCTTTCGAGCCAAGAAAAAAAGCCTCTCATGCCAACATTGTACGAACAACAGGAAGTCCACCAGCCTGGAGTTTATCTAAAGGTCATTGAGTTTGCCATTTTTGCTCACCTCGTATTCTTTTGAACTTGTCCTAGGGTTTTTGACTGATTGAGCTCATTTTTGGTCAGCATCACCTAGACCCATGGGACTGCAAAAGTTACCCACATTTTTTTGCTCACATTCACGGTTTTCTTTTGACGCCGCCGTTCAGCCAACGTACGATTTTTGGCTTGCTACCATTTCTTCAACTTGTAATAACTCTCACACGCATTGTCGGATTTGAATCGGACCAATTGATGAATTGTAGTCCCTGCCGCCCTGAACCCATTTGATTAAACTAAATCAAAATAGGCCCAATGGCGCCCCCTGTATAACGATTTGAAAATTGCCATTCAAACCAAAACATTTACTTTGTCAGAATTGTACCAAATTTGGCACAGACATCCTTTAGGGCATCCTGATCATAAAAGCCAATTGGACCCATGCCCTGTTTTCAATGACCAAATCTCGTCATTCATTTCCAATGGGAATTTTGAAAAATGTCGTTTTTGCACCCCTCGTACTTGAGCGAACTCGTCCTAGAGCTTTTGACCGAATGAGCTGATTCTTGGTCAGCATCATCTAGTCATGTGGGGCAGCTAAAGTTATCCAAATTTTTTTGATAACTTTTACGGTTTTGCTTTGCCGGACCCCAGATGTTGACCTATGTTTTACCATCTTCAAATTGTGATAACTCATAAACGCATGGTCGGATTTGAGGGGGCAACCAATTTTTTGGGTGTAGTCAATTCGCGGGGGGGGCCTCGGGGAGGCTGTCCAATTCATGGAGGTGCACAGGGGCGGAACTCGGGGGGTGGTCTTCTCAGGGGGGTGGTCCATTCAGGGGGAGGCGCTTGGGGAGGCAGTTCGTTCGGGGACGCGGTTAAATATAAAGGTGTAATGGCTGTATCGAAAACGGCTTCGGCCGCGAGTCGTTCGTAGGGGCGGCGCGCCAGAGGAGGTGGTGCGCACGAGGCGATGGCCATTCATTGCCGCTTGCGGCTATATTATTATATTATTATTATTATTATTATTAATAATAATGGGTACAAAAGTGGACAAGGTACAAAACCATGTCAACTTTTATGGTTAAAACTTGTTTATGCTTATCAACATTTCTATGTTTGATATGACATTTAAATTTAACAAATTCTAGAAGTAGTAACAAGCTACGACAGACTCAGGAATGAGTACTGTCATAAAATTATCAGGGTTTCTACTGTGAAAGTCCTAGTGACTGTCCCTGCCCCCTGACTTCCTTTATCCTTATTTCATTGTCTAAGGTAGGATTTGGATATTGAGAACACATGACAACCGTTTGCGTGATACCAAGTTACTCCAAGAAACAATAGTGTAAAAAAGGCATTACCCAATTGAACTTCATGCACAGACCTACTTCTGTCTCCTCGTAGACTTGTTTCTTATTGACTATTGTGAAAGTACTGATGTAATCATAGCCGTCATCCTGATTTAAAATCCTAAATATGAAACATGTTTGATATTAGTTGGGGTGGCCCCGATTTTGTGTGAGCAGATCGGGAGGTCCAAGATTCGATCTGTGAACACCTCACAGTACGAAATAATCTGCGCTGAACATCGGTACTGACCGAGGTGCTGGACAAGATTTTTGCTCCGATTCTCGGGAGGGGGAAGTCGGGGCTAAATACTGTAGGGCTAAAAATCCTGTAGTGTGAGCCAGGCTTATGGTTAAGTCAGGAAGGGCATCCACAGTAAAGACTTTAACCCACATGGACTTTGATATTTGGCTGGTCATATTTGGTCACATATTTGATCTGTAGTGAGAGTAGGAAACAGGTTGAGATTACGCTAGACAGGTAAATGTACTGGAGAGAAGGGGAATGAAATTCAGTAGGAGCAAGACAGAGCACATGTGTCATGTGTTTAAAAGAGGAGATGGTGGAGGAAAGGTGCAGTTACAAGAAGTTGAGGTGGTGAAGGTGAATGAGTTTAAGTACTTAGGGTCAACCACCCGAAGTAATAAAGACTGTGGTGTGGTGGAGAACTGAAGAAGAGAGTGCAGACAGGGTGGAGTGGGTTGAGAAGTGGCAGGAATGATCTGTGTTAGAAGAGTATCTGTAATACTGAAAGGGAAAGTTTTGAGATGATTTGGACATGTACAGCGGAGGAATAAGTTATATTGAGAAAAGAGTTTTGGAGATGTAGATGTAGCTGACAGGCAGACTGTACAACCCAAGAGTCTAGGGAAGGTAAGGGAGTAACATAATAGCCAGATTGTTAAAAGCCAAGCAGACATTTATTTCCAGAACACAGGACAATTGAGCTTCTCAAGTACAAAACTAAGGTAGTAACAGACTCTGGAGCTTAAACAAACACAAACAAAAGTGAATAATGGGGCCAGTGGCCAACAAACATCCAGTAGCACAAGAATCTGTCCCATTAAAACTAGGTCCAGCACCATCAAGTCAAACCAAAAACAAAGAAGAATGGCAAGATGGCTGACCAGGCCAACTTACTCAGAGTAACTAACGTACTGGGACACACAGGTAACAAAAACATAGGAATGGCAAAAGTGCTATCATGCACCCATGTACTACCAAACAAAAATCACAAAGCCCAAGGTAAACCAGAGCAACGAGGCAAGCTGCACATACAGCCTGCCCCGAGCACTGGGAACACAGCACTTTAAATACTGGTGTGCTGGGGTGTGGGTAGCCGGTTGGTGGAGAGCTTGAGTGGTAGGCCAATCGGGCGGGGAGGCGCGGTCCATGGATGATGACATTGCAGCTGCTGATTCGCGGTTTTCCTCAGCCAATGGCAATACAGAGAGCAGCTCCACCAATCACAGACAGATGTTGGTCTTCCTGGATCTAACCACACACACAGTCTGGAGCACTCAGACAGAACAAGGGAAACAAGGCAATACAGGGGGGGAAAAGGAGTAAGTAAGGCCGGAGTAAAGGAAGGCCAAGGAGGAGGTTCATGGATGCTGTGAGGGAGGACATGCAGGAGGTGACACAGGTACATGTAGAAGACAGGGTGAGATGGAGGCGATTGATCTGCTTCGGTGACCTGTAACAGGAGTAGCCGAAAAGAACAACAGTTTTCGGCGCTGAAAAAATTTTCAAACTTTGTTTGAGGGAACAAATGTTCTGAAAGTACCTAGTCTCTGGCAGCCTTGCGCAATAACAAACTTAAAAAAAGTTTGACATTTCAGTAAAAATGCGAACGAATGGAAAACATGCTTTGTTTTTGAAACAAAACAAAAAACTTTGTGTTGCTTAATGCAGTAGTTAGCAGTAGTTACTGTTGACTGGAGCCTATAGTTCAGACCCAATTTCAGAATGCCTCTGTGCTACTAGATAATATGCATAAGCAGACAGAGGATAAAAGTCTAATTTGACTGTTTAAATCAGACTCTGTGGCTCAAACGCCTTGTCAACCACATTTGCCAGTCAGCTGGGAAGTGGGTGGTACTGCACTGGGACTGAGATACTATGGGCTGAACAGAAATTAAGCAAGCCTTGGTTATTTTTTCTTAAAAAGATTTCTTTTATGGTCATTGTTGATCTGCTTGACATTAACCAAACAGAAGACCACAACATTGATATTATCACCCAAAGAAGTTGCCATGGTAAAGGTTTTAGCACAGATGTCCTAATTTACACATTATTTTTGTCTCATCTAAATCCTGAAGGAACTTTCTGGCTCTTTACTTTCCACAATGTTTACCAGTTAGTCTTTTAATTTTTCACTGAAAACAGCTGTCTGCAGCATCTGAAAATGTTTAATGAGAGTTAAAAACTGAAACAAAACAGTAAAGCTGTAAACAGCTGATAAAAAAATAAATATAAAATAAAAATAAAAACCTTTTTGTTGTGGTTTGAATTATTTGAAAATCCAGCACCAGAGTAGAATGTAGCAAACAGATAAATTGGATAATTAGAAAACAGGATGCCACTGACACAGGTGCTAGAAATGTCCAGAAGAAAGTCAGTCCAAAAACCAAGGTAGGAACTGTGGAATGTAGCTGTAGAGTCTAAATAAGTGAATCTCCAACAACAATTTGGCAAGTGAGAAAGGTGATTGGCTGGTTCTAATAATTCTAGTCTGCTAATACACCATAGGTGCAAGTAATCAGGATAGATAGATAGATAGATAGATAGATAGATAGATAGATAGATAGATAGATAGATAGATAGATAGATAGTAAAGTAAGTCAAGCTAAAAGAACAAACAGGAGCTACAGGAAGCCCATGAGGTGCTCAGTGTGTCATACAATGTACCTCTTCGGTAAACGATCAAAGGACTCTATGATCAGCAATGTCAGTGCTATTGGTTTAAAGTCGTTGGGCTCTATGTGTTTTTAACATGGGTAAAGAAAACGGGGCAGTAACAGATTCGCTGTGACAACCCCTGAAGGGAGCAGCCGAAGATGTCTGAAGATGTCTCACTGGAATTGCCATATGCCAGAGTGACCACTTTTGCAATTATACATTTCAGCTGTCTTTATGTATTTAATGTCAGCATTCAGGAAAACTACTAATTTTATTGGTATTTGAAAACAGAAATTTATATTAAATTTTTATCCGTCTCAGATACAGATGAGGGAGGAGAGGATTTTTCTGTATTTCTATTTTTCGGAGGCCATATGAGAGTCTTTTGCAGGTTCTCAGGTCAAACTTTTCTTCAAGTACTAAGCAAAATTAAAATAATTTAGGTGCCAGAGGACTGTGATTGCAGTTTTAGCAATATGTCAGTTTCCTAAACCAGTAAGTTCAGTACCAGTAACCTTGCTTTTACACTTTCTTCTATTCATCACATTCCGCATGTGTTCAGAACACAGTAGTGTTCTAAAACCCCGCTTAGCCAAGCTTATCTGCAGTAGAAATGTAAAAAGTCACAGATAAAAGTAATGTTGACTTGTAAATGCTTACCATCAAACAGAACACTATGTGCTTGTGTTTGCAACAACTAACTGAAAAATATTGTCAGCTATGTCAGCTGTCAGTATCAGCAAGTGATCGATCACTCCTTTCTCTGTTTCTTATCAAGATATTGAGGACTCCAGCTGGATATAGATTTTTTTGGGCTGCTACATACTATACTAAAGGTAACGTTACAACATTGGTCTCTGGAGAGATCATTTTTGAGCTTCAGTAAAGCTGTGTACCTGCTTGACATTCAGTCTGATGAAAACTTCAATTAAACATGGCCACCATGAGGTCTTTATTATCATTGTCTAATAAGCTACCTTCAGCATTGCTGTTTGTCTTTATCATACCAGTTATGTAAGAAGATGCTGAAGATAATATTTATTACTGTCATACATGGCAAAAATAATAAAAGTCCGGAATGAAAATTGTGCATTTCCAAATGATTGTAAACTAGAATGAAAAGGCAACAAACAACTAAAGATCTGTAATTTAATGTGTACCTGTTCTCTTCTGCTTATTCACACGGCTTTTTTTTATCTAATCAGACCATGGGGGATTAGTATGCCCAGGTGAGACACTTGATGCAGTAACAAAATCAGACCATCTGTTTCTTGTTTTTCACACCACAATGGGGACTGATGAATCCACTCCCCCTTCATCTCCTGCTCTGTTGCTCAACACCTCTTCTTCCTACACTTCTCATTCTGCTTTTCCTGTTTTTACCAAATCAGTATGTCATTAAATAGCAACTTGGTGATTTTACATATCAAAATGTGTTTCCATGTGTTCAGAAGTACTACTGTATACTGTAAGTAAAGAAAGTTGTATAGAGTCCATTGTGTCTGATAAATCAATTTAATTAAATGTATTTTTATAGCGTCAAATCACAATATCAAGACATTTACAAAAAAACAAAAAACAAAAACCCAACAAATCCCTTATGAGCAAGCACTTGGCAACAGTAGAAAGGATGGAAGAAACTTTCAGCAGAACTGAGCTCAGTTTTGGGGGCCATCTGCCTTGGCCCTTTGAGTGGAGGAGCTCAGTGCATCGATGGAGAGTCCTCAGGTGGTCTAGACCTATAGCAGCATTACTAAGGGATGGGCGAGGCCTAAATATAAGCAACAGTTTTTTCAAGGATTTTAAAAACAAAAGGTAGATTGGATATTGGTCTATAATTACAGGACATCTGTATCAAGACTAGGCTTTTGAGTAACAATTTGATTATTGCAATCATAAAGACCTGAGGCAAGTAGCCTGTTAATAGAGATAAACTGACCAGGTCTAAAAATATAAGGTGATTAGTGGCAGGACATCTTTGAGCAGTCAGGATGTTTATGTTAGTTCAAAGAGATCTATTTCAATCTGGTTACAGTGCTGAAAAGAAACCTGGGATTGTTCTTATTTTCCCCTTTTAGTAATGAATAATATGCAGCTCTGGCTTTACGGAGAGCTGTTTTTACATGTTATTAGTCTGTTTTTCCAACCTAGGTAAAATTCCTCTAAGTCTGTGGAAGACCACATCCTTTCCAGCCTTCATGATGTCTGCTTAAGGGTATGGATGTGTGAACTGTACCATGGAGCTAGTCTCCTCTGATTCACTACCTCCATTTTCAGCAGGCCCACAGTATCAAGTGTTTCACACAAAGAGGCAATATCAACATGTTAGTCAACGAGGTAGGGAGTAGGATTGAGGCAGCTGTACTTCACTTTGTTGGCACATGGAATAGAATAAAGGTGGAACCATCCATCCATTATCTATCCGCTTTAGGGTGACAGGGATCTGCTGGAGTCTATCCCAGCTCTCTTTGGGTGAAAGGCAGAGGTACTCCCTGGACAGGTCACCAGTCCATCACAGGGCCACATAGAGACGAACAACCTCACACACTCACTCCTATGGGCAATTTTAGAGTCACCAATCAACCTGACCTACATGTTTTTGGACTGTGGAAGGAAACTGGAATACCCGAAGTAAACCCATGCAAGCAAGGGAAAAACATGCAAACGCCACACAGAAAGGTCCCTGATGGGTTGTGAACCCATCTTGCTATGAGGCAACAGTGCTAACCGCTAAGCCACTGGGCTGACCAAAGATGGAACCATCTATCCATCCATCCATTATTATGTCTAGTTTATGAATTATGAATATCATAAACCATCTTAATAATATGGGGCACCAGATCCTTTGTTTTCTTGGATCAATCAGTCAATTAATTAACCATACCATATCAGTCTACAATCTGAGGGAGAGTTCCCTCCATTCAGTGACATATTTACTGTGTGAAAAAATATTAATGATACCAATCACGGTCTTCTTTTTAAGATTTATTCAGCTATTTACAATATTTACACAGGGGGAAACAGAGTGAGAACTGATCAGAAAAATTAACAAATAAAACATAACAGTCTAACAATAGGCTGTTTGCAGTGGTGGAAAATCTTGAAAAATAGTAATTATGGAGACCAACTGACATTAGGGTGAGACAACCAGCACAGCCACAGGTTACTTGCTTGTCCTCAGGTTTACTGAGTCTGTGGGCTGGTCCGACTGCAGGGTGCCGGCGGGATTAGAGAGAGTAGACTTTCCCCGGAGTCTTGGGCTTCGGGCCGGAGTCCGCTCGTCGCCCTTCTCGCTCTCCTTCTGGTCGCTGCAGGGTCGTCTCATGGAGTTGGTTGATGTGAGATGGTCAGCTGGAGGACAGCCACACGCAGGGAGAATGTATTTGTTTCTCCTCTGCTGAACAGTAAAACAATCTTTACCTCATCTTCTCCCCAGGGAGAGAGAGGGTCTCAATGAGTCTGGAAATCTCTTAACTTTCTTTGAATCTGTCTGGAACTTTGTCTATTTCTGTTCTCTTCGGGGTGTTCAGTTCCCCAGAGTTCAGTTCCAAGTGTTGGAACTGAACACTGGGGAACACTCAATTCTAAAACTCAATTCTAAAAAAACCTGGTCTCGATCCTGCCGACCTTAACAACTTCCGCCCTATCTCCAATCTCCCGTTCCTCTCCAAAATTCTCGAAAAAGTTGTTCACCACCAGGTCCATACCCACCTTTCCGCCAATAGCCTATACGAACACCTTCAATCTGGTTTCTGCCAACTTCACAGTATTGAAACTGCCCTGGTCAAAATCACCAACGACCTCCTATTAGCTGCAGACTCTGGCCTTGTCTCCATTCTCATCCTCCTTGACCTAACTGCAGCTTTTGACACCATCTCGCACAATATTCTCCTCCATTGCCTTGCCTCCATCATGTCGATGTCATTTGGATTACTGTAACTCACTCCTCACTGGTCTACCTCTCAAATCACTTCACAAACTCCAACTTGTCCAGAATTCTGCTGCCCGAATCATCACCAGAACTCCATCCTCACATCATATCCTCACATCATATCACCCCTATCCTTAAACAACTTCACTTCATTTTATAGTTTATACGGAAGGACACGGGGAGCCCGTGTCCTTCCGTATAAACTATAAAATCCTCCTTCTCACCTACAAAGCCCTCCACTCTCTAGCCCCACCATACATCACTGATCTACTACATATCTATTATCCGCCTCGTACTCTCCGCTCCTCCAGTTCCACTTTCCTCTGCACCCCTACGGTGCGCTTGGCCAACATGGGTGCTAGATCCTTCGGCCACACTGTACCCCGCCTTTGGAACGTTCTCCCTTACAGACTTATCAACTTTTAAATCTTCACTCAAAAGGTATCTGTTACGTATAGCGTTTTCCACCTAACTCTCTCAACTTCTCAAAAAGCAGCCTGTGATGTTCTACTACCCTCTGCTTGTTTCATATTGTTTCATATTGTTGCTCTGTCCTCTGGGTTTCTGTGTTTCAATCTACTTTTACTGTACATCGTCCACTTCTTAGATACTCTACACCTTTGCTTTTACATTTTGGCCCTCTGTTTATGTATTCCTGTCATGGTTGTTTTAATGCACTCTATGTATTTCATGCTGTATGCTCCATGCTTTCTTTTTTTCTCTCTGTAAGGTGACTTTGAGACTTTGAAAGGCACCATGAAATAAAATTTATTATTGTTATTATTATTATAATTCTCCTATTACTGTTGCCTACAGATTTTGAATTAATCCTTCAACAGCAGGAGAGTTTTCCACTTGCTTTAAAAACACTGGTCTGCACTTGTTGAATGATCTTTCTTCCTACATGAATCCTGAGGATCTGATAAGCTTGGTAACCTCTACCTGCCAGGATATGCTGGATTTTATTGCTCCCCTTCGATGCAGACCAACCAGGTCGAAAGCAGAACCTTGGCTACAACAAGACTGTTTAAGGATGTATTTGAGTCTGTTGGGCCCTGTCTTTTGACAGAATTATGAGTGTATACAAATCAAACTAGACCCTTTACAGATTCGACTGATATATTGCTCTTATCTGTACGATCAAAACCGACAGAGTAATTTCACCCTCTGGGGTCTGAGGGGGTTTTAGGGGCCCCAAATTTTGACATGTCCTGACATTTGTGCTTTTTTCAGTGTCTTTTAAACATATTAATGTCTAAAGTCTAAGTCACTGTAATCAGCACAAAATTGGCTACAATAATATGTGAATATTATTGGATGAATAGTCATGTGATTTACCTGAGAACACAAAAGATGCACTGAACGACCAGACAGAGACGCGCATAATGAGCCTTTCAGTCAATGTAGATGGGAGGGGATTAGTGCAGCACAATACAAAACAATGAGGAGCCAAACGATCCTCATTTGAGTTAAAATCAGTGTTTTTACTCTGAGGACAAGCTAAACTATTTGTCTCTGTGTGGAATACAAGAAGCGTAAGAGTAAATTCTATGATGAAGTTTGATGTTTTATGTCATTTCTCGGGGGTGTGCACATATTTACCTGGTTCACCTGAGATTATTTACATGTGAACAGTGAACAGAGTACAAGGCGGGGCCGCATTACCTGTAATGAGGTGAGACAGGAAAAAACGGACTTCTCCTTACATTCATATGGATTAAATAAAAAGTGATGATTTGTTTTCGACTTGAATTGTTTCACTTAAAAGAAAACATTTCAAGCTTTCTAGCCATATAATTCTTATTTTTATGAGGCAAGTATTCGCTGAGATTCTGGTTGTTTTATTTACGCGTCTGAAGAGAAATGGCAGAGATAGAAAAGGCCGAGAGCACACCCTGACGGCTTTCTTTATTTAAAAAAAGCACAACGTTTTGTTGTTATTATGATGGTATACCACTAAAACTAGACCCTTTACAGATTTGAATGATATATTTCTTTCTGATCTGTACGATCAGAATTGACGGAGTAATTTAAGTTTGTTTCGGCCTTATCAGGAAAAGATGCCTCAAAACACGCCGACGCGTGCGTCAACCCCAGAGGGTTAAGTTTGTTTCAGCGTAATCAGGAGAAGATGCCACAAAACATGCCGGCGCATTTGTCAACCCCTGAGGGTTAAAGTGCTGTATAAACAAATTTGATTTGATTTGATTTGCTTATGGTCACTGGAGGCTCTAATTTCACATTTCTGACTACGAGGCTGCCAATTAACAGGAGTGTTGCTGAGTGGGAAAAATCAATTAGAAACATGAACAGGCAGGTGATAAGCCATGGGGTTCTGCTTAAGGAATAGGTTTATGTCAGGCTGTCACCCAGGCTAATTCTACAATCTGCTCAGGAGCCACCTTCGGACAGCTAACAGGCTCTGTGCTAGATCGGTCCACACCCTGCTGGAGCTGTGCTTCCAATTAGTGATCCTCACCTTCAAAGATACCAGAACCTTACACTTATTACAGGTATAATTATCACTAAAGGAGGCAGAGAAATAACTAAATATGTGGCACACTGAGCAGGAAAGAGAGGGAGAGAGACAAAGGGAATGAACGAAGGAGAAGGAGAGGCCATGCTAGCAGCTAGCTGAACTAACTGGTATGTAACAAGTCTGGAAATAGAAGCATCTGGAGATCGGCAGTGTCTGCAGTGATGCGGTCATTGTACCGGTCTGTCTTGGTGAAGAAGAAGCTGAGCCTTAAGGCAGAGCTCTCAATTTACCAGCCGATCTATGTTCCAACCCTCACCTATGGTCATGAGCTTTGGGTCATGACCGAAAGAACGAGATCCCAGATACAAGCAGCTGAAATGAGTTTCCTCTGCAGGGTTGCTGGGTACTTCCTTAGAGATAGGATGAGGAGCTCAGCCATCCGGGAGGAGCTCAGAGTTGAGCCAGTTGAGGTCATCATCAAGGTGTCATCTAGTTCGGATGCCTCCTGGGTGCCTCTCTGAGGAGGGCAGACCCAGGACACGCTGGAGGGATTCTATCTCTTGGCTGTCCTGGGAATGTTCGGTATTCCTCCTGAAGAGCTGGTAGAGGTAGAGGTCTGGGGAGAGGGAGGTGTAGGTGTCATTGCTTAGATTGCTGCCCCTTCAGATAAGTCGAAGGAAATGGATGGACAATATAAGCTAGTCTCAGTCTGCGCAATGCTATCTAAGAGGTGGGGACTGATGAGCTGTGTGCATGGGAGAGACTGTATGCTACAGAGGCTTTAGTTTTTTCCATTATTTGTGCAGAAACTGCAAGTAAAAGTGCAACCAGTGGCCATCAGTGTTCGAGTCGTTTCTTCAATCAGTGCAGCACACAACAAACAATGCAGATTATAGTGAACTTAATGGATGTGCATCAAGTCAGCATTAGACATTTAACCTTTTAACATTCCTGATAAATTTGCTTAAAACGCCTGTCAAAGGCATACCCAAATTAAATTAAAAGCTGTACTTACAAAAGTTTGGTCTCTGTGACAGTATGTTTGAAAACTTTACAACAAAATAGACTCAGAGGATGAACTTCAGAGTTTAGATCAATTTTACTTGCACAAGGAGTAAACTATCATTAAGTACACTGAGTGCAGTGTGAGTGATCACTGGCTAAGCACAGCCAGACTGGACGTTTTATAACTCAGTACGACCAAAGTTGTGTACAAAGAAAGAGGAAACACTTCCTGAGCTGAGGGCAATTTCAACTGTCAGTCACGTTAAGATTAGACCCAGAATGGGTTAAAAAGCGGTCAACCATCTGCCAGATTAAGACATAATTGTGGTTAACCATCTTTAAGACACTAAATGTGGTTAAACAATGGTCAACTGTCTTGTCTACAACAAGGTTCTCAGAAATACCAGAATTACAGAATAAACACATAGGAAAATAAGTATAAGATTATATGTAAACAAGTGAACAGAATAAAAAAAATTTCTAACAAGGTAACACAAATATTTCAGCAGTCTGACTTACTCTAAGTGTAGCTTGCATATATTTATAGATGTTGGAACACAGAAATTAGGGCTTAAAATATTTAATTGCAACTAATCGCATGATTGTCATGAGTTAAGTTGTGATTGAGTGCACATTTTTATCTGTTCTAAATGTACCTTAAATTAATACTTTTCAGGTTTTTAATACTCAAATTAACATGGGCATGGACAAACATGGATGATTTATGCAAATGCAGTTTTATTATTAGTGAAACTACCCTAAACATATAGCATAAAGAACATAGACATGTTTCAAAGATGGTAGATGTTTTTCAAAGAACTTGTTCATGTCTATTAAACACGTGTGCTGCTCTGCATGGAGAGTTTGCGTTTGGGTTTGTCTCTGTTTGCTGCTCGTAGTTTGTCCCTCTTCACCTCCTGTAGTTTGTGTTTGCTATAGAGAGTACTGAGATTGGTTAGGTCACGGGCCATCATTTTCAGTTCGTTTCTTTGGTCCCTAAAGAGCAAAAGTCTGTAAGTACAATGTTTGTTATATGTTAGATGTGCGTCAGGGAGTGCTTTAACTATTTTATTTTTGTTTGATATCCATGAGTGTAAAATATTCCGACGTTAATCGCGCTAGCATGTGTATGGCATTTTCAATGTTACGTTAGCATCGTGCTAACCGCTAGCTATTGTTAGCTGCTAGGTAATTTTTGTGTTAAGCTCAATTTGTGTTTTTAATGTAAAACGTTATTTGTAACACATATGTTTGTTTGTATTGCAGTTTCACAGCGTGTTTTTCAGTAAACATCATAAAACGCAAGAGCCGCTTCCCTGGTGTTTATTGGAGGAACCTGTTACCTATCTGTCAAGCTAGAAGCAACACACCACACTAGCAAGGACAGAATAACATGGAAAAAAAGAGCAGAAAAAAATGTTCAAGTTGCCATTATTTCTCTTTTTTGCACTGAGCCAGTTGCTCAAACAGACAACCCTGTTTAAATCTTCAGGGGCAGGGGGGTGTTTATGGGCAGCTTGCTTTTTCTGAACAGCTCTGACAGTGTAAACAATGTTTCACAAGGCAGGTGTTGCTAAGTATCTGCAGACATCCTTTTGTAAATGAATTTACCATTCAGAAGACTGCTGCACTCTTTACTGTCTATGGCTGCATTTTCAATTTCTTCCACTACAGGCTAGGCCACGGGTCAAAGAGGAAATGCGCGCTGCGTTAATAAAATTAGTGCTATTAAAATAATTTTGCTTTAACACGTTAATTTTGACAGAGCTAACATAAATAACTTTTGGCTGGTTTTGTGGGATTCTATGTCTGTTTGGACCTTCACAGAGACATTATCAGTGGGTTAGTATTTTGATTTTCTTGAAACGTGTATGTACTATTGTTGTTCCATCCATCCATCCATCTTCTACCGCTTATCCGGGGCCGGGTTGCAGGGGCAGTAGCCGAATCAAGGATACCCAGACTTCCTTCTCCCGGGACACTTCCTCCAGCTCTTCCGGGGGGACACCGAGGTGTTCCCAGGCCAGCCGTCCAGCGTGTCCTGGGTCTTCCCCGGGGCCTCCTCCCGGTGGGACATGCCCGGAACACCTCCCCAGGAAGGCGCCCAGGAGGCATCCAAAACAGATGCCCGAGCCACCTCAACTGACTCCTCTCGATGTGGAGGAGCAGCGGCTCTACTCCAAGCTCCTCTTGGGTGACCGAACTCTTCACCCTATCTCTAAGGGAGCGCCCGGCCACCCTGCGGAGGAAGCTCATTTCAGCCGCTTGTATCCGCGATCTCGTTCTTTCGGTCATGACCCAGAGCTCATGACCATAGGTGAGAGTAGGAACGTAGATTGACCGGTAAATCGAGAGCTGAGCCGGACCACAACGGACCGGTACAACGACCGTATTACTGCTGCCGATGCCCCGATCCGTCTGTCAATCTCACGTTCTGTCCTTCCCTCACTTGTGAACAAGACCCCGAGATACTTAAACTCCTCCACTTGAGGCAGGATCTCTCCCCTGGCCTGGGGATGGCAAACCACCTTTTTCCGGTTGAGTACCATGGCCTCGGACTTGGAGGTGCTGATTCTCATCCCAGCCGCTTCACACTCGGTTGCAAACCGCCCCAGCAAACGCTGGAGATCCTGGCTCGATGGAGCCAACAGGACAACATCATCTGCAAAAAGCAGAGATGAAATCCTGTGGTCCCGAAATGGACTCCCTTCGGCCCCTGGCTGCGCCTAGAAATTCTGTCCATAAAAGTAATGAACAGAACCGGTGACAAAGGGCAGCCCTGCCGGAGTCCAACGTGTACTGGGAACAGGTCTGACTTACAACCGGCAATGCGAACCAAGCTCCTGCTCCGTTTGTACAGAGACCGGATAGCCCCAGAAAAGAGCCCCGGACCCCATACTCCTGGAGCACCTGCCACAGGATGTCACGAGGGACCCGGTCAAATGCCTTCTCCAAGTCCACAAAACACATGTGGACTGGTTGGGCAAACTCTCATGAACCCTCGAGCACCCTCGAGAGTGTGTAGAGCTGGTCCATTGTTCCACGCCCAGGACGGAAACCGCATTCTTCCTCCTGGATCCGAGGTTCGACCACCGGCCGGATCCTCCTCTCCAGCACCCTGGCATAGACCTTCCCCGGGAGGCTGAGGAGTGTGATCCCTCTGTAGTTGGAACACACCCTCCGGTCCCCCTTCTTAAAAAGAGGAACCACCACCCCGGTCTGCCAATCCAGGGGTACTGTCCCCGAACGCCATGCGATGCTGCACAGGCGTGTCAGCCATGACAGCCCAACAACATCCAGAGACTTGAGGTACTCGGGACGGATCTCATCCACCCCCGGTGCTTTGCCACCGAGGAGCTGCCGAACTACCTGACTTTGGCTTGGGTGATGGATGGATCAGCCTCCGAATCCCCAGCCCCTGCTTCCTTTATGGAAGACGTGTTGACGGGATTGAGGAGCTCCTCGAAGTATTCCTTCCACCGTCCGACAATATCCCCAGTCGAGGTCAGCAGCTCACCACTTCCACTGTAAACAGCGTTGGTAGAGCACTGCTTCCCCCTCCTGAGGCGCCGGACGGTTTGCCAGAATTTCATCGGGGCCGACAGGTAGTCCTTCTCCATGGCCTCACCGAACTCCTCCCATACCCGAGTTTTTGCCTCCATCACCGCCTGGACTGCGGCACGCTTGGCCCTGCGGTACCTATCAGCTGCTTCGGAAGTCCCACAAGCCAACCAAGCTCGGTAGGACTCCTTCTTCAGCTTGACGGCATCTCTTACCTCCTGTGTCCACCACTGGGTTCGGGGATTGCCACCACAACAGGCACCCGAAACCTTACGGCCACAGCTCCTAGCCGCCGGGTCGACAATGGAGGTGGAAAACATGGTCCATTCGGACTCAATGTCCCCAGCCTCCCCCGGGATCTGGTGGAAGCTCTCTCGGAGGTGTGAGTTAAAGACTCCTCTGACAGTGGGTTCGGCCAAACATTCCCAACAGACCCTCACAGTACGTTTGGGCCTGCCAAGTCTGTCCCGCTTCCTCCTCCGCCAGCGGATCCAACTCACCACCAGGTGGTGATCAGTTGACAGCTCTGCCCCTCTCTTCATCCGAGTGTCCAAGACATACGGCCGAAGGTCAGATGACACGACTACAAAGTCGATCATTGACCTCCGGCCTAGGGTGTCCTGGTGCCATGTGCACTGATGGACACCCTTATGCTTGAACATGGTGTTCGTTATGGACAAACTGTGACTAGCACAGAAGTCCAACAACAGAACACCACTCGGGTTTGCATCGGGGAGGCTGTTCCTCCCAATCACGCCCCTCCAAGTTTCACTGTCGCTGCCCACATGAGCGTTGAAGTCCCCCAACAGAAGTATGGAGTCCCTGGCAGGAGCACCTTTCAGCACCCCCCCGAGAGATTCCAAAAAGGCCGGGTACTCAGCACTGTTGTTCGGCCCATAAGCCGAAACAACAGTGAGAGACCTATCCCCGACCCGAAGGCGCAGGGAAACGACCCTTTCACTCTGGGAGGAAAACTCCAACACGTTGCGGCTGAGCTGGGGAGCTATGAGCAAGCCTACACCAGCTCGCCGCCACTCACCGCGAGCAACTCCAGAGTAGAAGAGAGTGAACCGCCTCCTTGAACCACCACCTTATCGTGGTGGAGGGGTTTGAGTGCCCGTATGATCCTAGGAGCTATGTTGTCCGGGGCTATATGCCCCTGGCAGGGTCTCCCAAGGCAAACAGGTCCTAGGTGACGGACCAGAGTAAGAGCGGTTCAGTGACCCCTTATGGAGCGACAATTGAGGACCGTGACGTCGCCCAGCATGGCGAAACCGGGGCCCCACCCTGGAGCCAGGCCTGGGGTTCGGGCTCGTAGGCGAGCGCCTGGTGGCTGGGTCTCCCCCCATGGGGCCCAGCCGGGCAAAGCCCGAAAGAGTGACGTGGGGCCGTCCATCTGTGGACCCACCACCTGCAGGAGGATCCATAAGGGGCCGGTGCATAGTGGATCGGGCAGTGGTCGAGGACGGGGACCTCGGCGACCCGATCCCTGGATGCTGAAACTGGCTCTAGGGACATGGAATATCACCTCACTGGGGGGGAAGGAGCCTGAGCTTGTGCGGGAGGTTGAGCGGTACCGACTAGAGATAGTCGGGCTCACCTCCACGCACAGCCTGGGCTCTGGAACCCAGCTCCTTGAGAGGGGCTGGACTCTCTTCTACTATTGTTGTTGCATCTTGAAATTGTTTACATCACCAAAAAGACAAGAATCTCAGCTTTCCAGTGATATATTGTGAAATGAAATATTTTTCTTCATGACTTTTACTCTTTTTCTGTGTTAAAGCCAGGGATGGGCAAAAAGTCAAACTCAACTGGCTGTGGCTTCAGCGAGGAGAAGTGGGGAATGGGCAGAAAAATGTCACTGCTCACTGCTCGGTCCAAATGGGTTCCTTTTTGACATTTGGGGGACTGTGGCTGCCATTGTTTCCAAATTGGTCACTTGTTGATATTTGGGAAAACTGCCTCACTAACTCAGCTTTTTTGTGGGGTGTCTGTGGCTCAGGAGATAGAGCAGGTGTGGTAGAAATTTCTTTAAGTTTGAGAGTTGCTAATTCTCAGAAAACAACCACAAGTGTGATGAATCATCTCAGGTTTAATCACGGGCCCGGAGAGGACGTCCTTGCAGAAGTCCTCTGCCGTCTGTGTTACAAGAGCAGTTTATATACCGTACTTTGGACTAATCCTGAACAGACCCCCACATTGTTTGTTCAGGTACTATCTTCAGTCTTCTTACCATCAAAGAAACAAATTGTTAGCAGTCATTTACAACCTTCTACCCTAAAACACTAAACCAATAAACCGACAGAACCACATACCATGAAAGGGTCAAGCAAACATTCAACCCCCACATTGGTTTAAGTTGGTGACCATTTGCTCTGTTGTAAAATCCTCACATAGGTCAACGATAAACCAGAGGGTTGGTTGGTGCTTCCTTGGACGGCTTCCCGTCCACAGGCCCATGTGTCCTTGCCAAAGTGCAAGACACTGAATCCCAAGTTGCCCTCAAGTTGCCCTCGGTGGGTGTGTATGAATGTTTGTGTGAGTGAGTGGGTGAATGCACAATTAGTGTATAAGAGCTTTGAGTACACTTGAGTGTAGAAAAGTGCTATACAAGTATAAGACCATTTACCATTTGGGGGATATCCTCAGAGCAAACATGTTGGCCTACATGTGCCTGAGACACTGTGTGAATCTCAGGCTGATTAGAGCCAACTGACTTCCAACAGAAGTACACCTCTGAATCTTTAATATGTTATTACCACAACTCCCTCATGCAACATGAGTCAAGATGGTTGTAATTCCTTGATTAGAAGTAGGTGTTTTGGGGTCTGACACTTAGGGACCCTAACCTATCCATTCAAAAGATTTCCAAAGGGACATTTTTGACTGAAGGGAAGGCGTCCTTTTGGGAATGTTTTTGACACCACTACAACAAAAATGTCCATTTGGGAATCCTTAATCTAGGGAGCTCAAGGTGCAACACTCAATATCACTCACCTGGAGGACCATTTTTCTACATGTTTCAGACACTGGGGATCTCAAAAATATACCATACCATCTACACTCAGAAAACATAGATCACATCTTTCAGAGATATAATACTCCATTGTCACACTTAGTCAACTTTTCACATCTTTCTGGGATATGGTATTCCAATGCAACACTCAAATTTTCACATCTCATTTTGGGGATATTTTACTCTGAGAATTACTGAATAAATAGCTACAGAATAAACATGCTAGAAAAAATATATATTTTAGAAAATGACAATTGCACAACTAGTCAATAAAATAATTATCTCTCTCAGTTGTGTCATTATACACTTGAAAGCAGAATGTTTCTTGCATCGTTTGAGTTGCAAATGAGTAAGGTTTGAAACACAAAACTTCTATTGTGTTTTAATTTATAAGCTTCCAGGTCCTGCTTGTTTGTTCCTTGATGAATTCTCAGAGTTTTTATCCTCTCTGATCAAACTTGAGAATGTTTTAATCCTTGGGGATTTTACCATTCATGTTGATGATTCCTCTTGTGCCATGGCAGCTGAAGTGTTAACTCTTACAAAGTTTTTTAATTTTAAACACATCTCTGGTCCCTCTATAAAAAAAGGCATTACTTTGGACCTGGTTCTCTCGCTCGACCTGAACATTGGCTAGCTAACTATTGATGACAGCTCTCATCTCTAGAAATTTGGCCGAGTTTACTAGCCGACCTAAAGCCTGACAATCCAGGGTGGGGACCAGGATGCAGAGACTCAGTCTAAAACGCCTCTCTGCAGTTTCCTTAGAGCCGCCGCCCCCCTCAAACCACATAGAGACTGTGTCTGCCCCTCGAACATATAAATCAAATAAATCAGAAGTTAACACAAGAAGAGTTATTCAGAAAAATCTAATAAAAATTAAGACCACTCCTCTTATTGAACAGAAAAACAGAACTGTCAAATGTGGACTATTAAATATTAGGTCCCTTTCATCTAAATCTTTGTTAGTAAATGATTTGATAACTGATCACCAAATTGACCTACTTTATCTTACTGAAACCTGGTTACAGCAGGATGAATATGTCAGTCTGAATGAATCAACCCCCCTCAGTCATAAAAATTATCATGTTCCTCGAAGCACAGGTCGAGGTGGTGGAGCAGCTACAATCTTCCACTCAAACTTATTATTAAACTTTCATCCTCAGAACAGTTATAACTCATTTGAGAATTTCGCATCCAAACTGGAAAACACAAAAACCAGTTCTACTTGTCATTGAGTACCGTCCACCTGTCCCTTACTCAGAGTTTTTAACTGAATTCCCAGACTTTCTGTCTGATTTAGTGCTTAGATCAGATAAAGTTATTATAGTGGGAGATTTTAACATTCATGTAGATGTTGAAAATAACGGCCTCAGCATTGCATTTAATTCTCTATTAGATTCAATTGGTTTCATTCAAAACGTTAATAAACCCACCCACTGTTTCAATCACACCCTTGATCTTGTTCTGACCTATGGCATCGAAATTGAACATCTAATAGTTTTTCCCCCAAATCCTGTTTTGTCAGATCATTCTTTAATAACTTTTGAATTTAAAATGATGGATCATGCAGCGTTTGGAAGAAAATTCCACTACAGCAGATGTTTATCCAACAACGCTGTTAATAAATTTAAGAAAATGATTCCATCTTTATTTACATCTATGCCAAGTATAAACATAGTGGAGGGCAGCTGCTTCAATCCCACTCCCTACCAAATTGATCATGTTGTTGACAGCGCTGTAACCTCACTGCGTGAAATGCTTGATTCTGTAGCCCCTCTGAAAAAGAAGTTAGTGAATCAGAGAAGACTAGCCCCATGGTATAATTTACATATTCGTACCTTAAAGCAAGCATCACGAAGGCTGGAACGGAAGTGACGTTCCACAAACTTAGAGGAAATTTTTCTAGCCTGGAAAAACAGTCTACTAACATATGAAAAAGCTCTCTGTAAAGCCAGAACTGCATACTATTCATCACTAATAGAGGAAAATAAGAACAATCCCAGGTTTCTTTTCAGCACTGTAGCCAGGCTGACAAAAAGTCACAGCTCTGTTGAGCCCAGTGTTAACTCATCTTTATTAGACTTAGTAAATTTATCTCTAGTATCAGGCTACATACCACAGGCCTTTAAGACTGCAGTAATCAAACCTTTACTCAAAACGTCTAGTCTTGATCCATGAGTCTTGGCTAATTATAGACCAATATCCAACCTGCCATTTATTTCTAAAATCCTAGAAAAAGCTGTTGCTAAGCAGCTATCAGACCACTTACACAGGAATGAACTATTTGAAGATTTTCAATCAGGATTTAGAGCACATCATAGTACAGAAACAGCACTGTTAAAAGTTACCAACGATCTTCTCTTAGCCTCAGATAATGGACTTGTTTCTATACTTGTCCTCCTAGACCTTAGTGCTGCATTCGACACCATTGACCACAACATCTTATTACAGAGACTGGAGCATGTGACTGGTATCAGAGGAACAGCGTTAAAGTGGTTCCAATCCTATTTATCGGACAGATTCCAGTTTGTTCATGTCCATGATGAACCTTCCACACGAACAGAAGTTAGTTATGGAGTTCCACAAGGCTCTGTGCTAGGACCGATTCTGTTCACCCTGTACATGCTTCCTTTAGGATATGTCATTAGGAAGCACTCTATTAATTACCACTGCTATGCAGATGACACTCAGTTGTATCTATCTATTAAACCTGTTAACTCAAACCAGTTAACCAGACTTCAAGCCTGTCTAACTGACATAAAGGCCTGGATGACCAGTAACTTTTTACTTTTAAACTCGGAGAAAACAGAAGTCATTATATTTGGGCCAAAAAATCTCAGAAATAACTTTTTTAAAATTATAGCTACTCTAGATGGCATAACCCTGGCCTACAGCACTACTGTAAAAAACCTTGGAGTTATTTTTGACCATGACATGTCCTTTAACTCACACATAAAACAAATCTCTAGAACTGCATTCTTTCACCTGCGCAACATTTCCAAAATTAGGAACATCCTGTCTCAAAATGATGCAGAAAAACTAGTCCATGCATTTGTTACCTCAAGGCTAGATTACTGTAACTCATTACTATCTGGATGTCCCAATATCTCCATAAAAAGTCTCCAATTAATCCAGAATGCCGCAGCCAGACTCCTGACAGGAACTAGCAAGAGAGATCATATTTCTCCTATATTGGCTTCTCTTCATTGGCTTCCTGTAAAATATAGAATAGAATTTAAAATCCTTCTTCTCACATACAAATCCCTTCATAATCAAGCTCCTTCATACCTTAACCCATTACAGGTAATGCCGTCCCGCCTTGTACACTGTCCACTGTTCACATGTAAATAATCTCAGGTGAACCAGGTAAATATGTGCACACCCCCGAGAAATGACACAAAATATCAAACTTCATCATAGAATTTACTCACTTTTTCGGCGCGTTTGGATGATGGCGCATTACGCACGTGATGAAGCGCTTATTGTATTCCACACAGAGACAAATACTTTAGCTTGTCCTCAGAGTAAAAACACTGATTTTAACTCAAATGAGGATCGTTAGGCTCCTCATTGTGCTGCAATACAATTGTGTTGTATTGTGCTGCACTAATCCCCTCCCATCTACATTGACTGAAAGGCTCATTATGCGCGTCTTTGTCTGGTCGTTTAGTGCTTCTTTTGTGTTCTCAGGTAAATCACATGACTATTCATCCTCAGGCACACCCTCTTGCATATGGCCTTTCTGGACAAAAAGTGTCTTAGAAAATTTAAATCAGTGTATTGTTTACTGTGAATGTGTGAACAAGATGACATTCACAGCACTCTGAAGTAAACACTTTAGCCTATAACATGCAGGTCTCCAAAGTCTTGTGAACCAATGATCTGTTTGTGTTTTATGGTCTTATTTCAGTGAGTAAAAAATTTTAGTTTTTCACTAACCATGCATAACCACTTTTTTCTCAAAAACACAATAATGTATAAACTTGCTGCTCACATATTATTGTAGCCAATTTTGTGCTGATTACAGTGTTATCAGACTTTAGACATTAATATGTTTAAAAAACACTGAAAAAAGCACAAATGTCAGGACATGTCAAAATTTGTCCAGGCCTCCAAAACCCCCTCAGATCCCAGAGGGTTAAAGCTAGATGAGCACGGACTCCATGGCCTGAAGACAGGTCGCGACGGAGGGTGCGGCGAGTAGAAGGTCGTCAACATACTGGATTAAGGTGGTGCCTTCTGGTAAAGCGCAAGAATGAAGCACCTGTTTCAAAACCTGATTGAAAATACCGGGCGAGAGAGCGAAGCCCTGAGGGAGTCTGGAGTACCTGAGCTGGCGACCCCGATAAGTGAAAGAGAAAATGTCACGACACTCCTCTGCCAACGGGAGGCAGAAGAAAGCATTGGCCAGATCAATACAAGAAAACCAAGTCTGGCTAGGGTCAAGGTTAGCCAGAGCCACATATGGGTTGGGAACCGGAACGGTGGAAGTTACTAATATGTCATTGATGGCCCTAAGATCATGTGCCATACGGAACTTACCTGTACCCTTTTTCTCAACCGGTAAAATGGGTGTGTTCCACCGTGACGAGGAGGGTTCTAGCACCCCCGCTCGTATTAGGCCTTCAATAGTATCCCTGATACCCTCCTCTGCCTGAGGTTTATGTGGATATTGGCGGATCCAAAGGGGAAGCCCCCTTGGACCTGGAAGGTGATCGGGGGACAGTCCGTTAAGCCCACATCCGTGGGAGACTGAGCCCATAAATAGTCCAGCAGCTGAAATAACACGTCTGCCGCTAGGTGATGGTCAGTGCGTGCCATGTCATGGTACCTAGACACCACTCTGTGTTCTAATATAGCAGGGTCTGTGGCTGTCAACTGAATGCAAAAAGTTTTAATCTGGGGAGCGTACCAGACCTGCGGTATGGGGGTGGTCTGCCAGTCTTTGTGGGCCAACGCCCTCTTGAGGATACCCCCCAATTCTTTAGCCTCATGGTTAGGATGTAGGGCGAGAGACACATGTGGTGCGCTATCCTCACTCATGCAAAACCAGTCTTGTTGGGCCGGGAGAAGCTGCACTCCCGCCACCACCACCTCGGGGGCAACATAGATATTCTCGGCGTCGATGCTCCAGGAGTCCCCCTCCACCTGTTCAAACGCCTCCTTGTACCAGTCGGTTTGGAGCTTATCATAGAAGAGGGTAACATGGAGAGCGTCCGGGGGAGGTATGTAGGGCTCGAGGAGCGAGATCCAGGGGCGCCAAGACTGATACGCGGACGACATTCCCTTGTGTCCCGGACTCTCCGGGCACAACCTAGCCCAGTAGATGTCGGCTACCTCGTCCGCCAGCGGCTTCAACAAGCATTGTTTTCGTGTCCCGTCTAAATGTGTCCGTTTAAATGTGTCCGACATGGTAGTCGCAGGCCATCTGGCAGAGTGACAGTAAGTCCCTCGGGGGCACACAAAATAGTGGCCCCAAGCTTAGTCAATAAGTCCCGGCCGAGGAGGTTGACAGGAGTGCCAGGTGAATAAATGTAGGGGTGGCGTACCTGCTGACTGCCCACCTGAGTGAGTAGAGGTCGAGTTACTGGCAGAGTCCGTCTCTCCCCTGAGAAGCCCATGATGGTGGTCTTATGGTTCGACAAGGTGGAAGCAGGGGTGGTGTTGAGAGTGGAACACGTAGCCCCTGTGTCGACCAAAAACGACAGATTTGTATGGTTCACCTTCATGGACAGCAGTGGATCTGCCGTGTTCGTTCCGCTGTCCAGACCTATCGGCGGGGTGTGTCATTCTTGGTAGGAGTCCTCCCGACTTCTTGGCCTCCTCTTTTTTATTTTTGTTCTTTTGTTCTGGAGCTTCAGCAGCTGGGTCTGGAGCTCCTGATTTTGCTCTCCTTCCTTCAGCATCTGCTGCTGGACACGGGTAAGGTGATGCACCAAATGTCTCTCCCACACCACCGAATCAGCCCCCTGCAAATCTGGATTATCAATCATGGCCGTTTTGACCTTTTCTGGGACCCCCTCCAATACCGCCTGTCGTTACCACTCCCTTTGGGGACCCGGTTTACCTGGGTGACACCCTGTCTATCGGATCCACAACTCTTTACTCTGGTCTAAGAAGACTCTGGGGTTGTCTTTAACGTTCCAATTCACCTTTGGGACTGCTGCTGAATTTGGCAGCGGATATTTTTCGCGGATTGCCTTGCTCAGGTCACCAGCCCACCAGGCGAACGGCTCCTCATCCGGTCTGCGGAGGGTGCCCGTAGCCTTCTCTATATCTCTTGCATCCATGCTGGTCAGGCATCTCTGAATCACAGCTCTAAAATCCCCAATAGCTAGTCTCTGTCCTGCGGTCAGTGAGTCCAATTTGCCGAGCCACAGGCCTCCCCCCTCTGCTACTGGGGAAAGTTGATCCACCAAAGCCTGCACATCCCCCAACCCGTAAGGCCGGTATTTAAACCCACCTCTGGTGGCCATCAAGAGGAACATCAACACATCATTCTGGGACCTCGGTCCCACACAGCTCGGTCCTCTGTTCTCCACATCCCAGTCTTCCTTGCCTTTAAAATAGATTCAACTTGAATCCCCAGGTTGACCCATTTTTCTGGTGGGCCCCATCTGTCATTATCCATCTCATGATCAAATTCTCCATCCATTTTGATCTTTTCCTTATTTATTTATATTTAGTTGTAATTCGGTGTAATTCGGAGCAATTTTACAATTCCTGTTGCAGTACCTCCCGCCTCCTGCGCGTGTCAGCAGCGTCTCCTGCAGTTCTGCTCGGCGCAACTAGAGGGAGCCAAATAGTGGGAGGAGCAACCTCTGAATCACTTCACCTCTACTTCCTGGTTCTGTGGTCAGTGTGTAATCAAGGTCCCCTCAGAGACACTTCCTGTTCGTACTGACCCTGTTCACTCACCACATGCCTCTCATAAATATCTTTACTTACCTCTTCCCTCAGTTGATATTTAATATCATACTTACGTCTATATTCCTGTTATAACAGATATTATACTTATGCACCGTATAACAATTTATGCATCTTATTCCCCCACAAATCACATAATATTCATACAGTTAGAGACACTTTAGACCCTTTGTCTAATAACAATAACTACATCAAAAAATGCAATATTACTTGCCATTCACACAATTTCAGATTCATACTCATATCTCCCTATCAAACAAGGCTGAGATATTCACTCACACTATTCTCCCCAATCGAACATGGCTGAAGAATTTCTTTTTCAGGGGTCTCTCCCCAGCTCCCGGGTCTTTCAACCCAGTTTTTACCCAGCCCCCGTCGAGTACTGAGTGGGGTCCACCACGACCCGAGAGTTAAATACTCCGTTGATCGTACACGCACGGATTTTACTTTCCCTTTTATTGAATTTTCTTTATATATTTATACTCCGTCGATCGTACACGCCCGGAGTTTACTTTCCCTTTTATTGTATTTTCTTTATATATTTATACTCCGTCGATCGTACACGCCCAGAGTTTACTTTCCCTTTTATTGTATTTTCTTTATATATTTTACGTTCGATTTATAACTTTCAATCCGTCAGAATTTATAACCAATCCGAAATACACATCGACAGTATCCATTTTAGTGGTATTCAATTCAGAATTTAATATAATAGGTTTCTGCCTTACCTTTTGTTTGGCGCCTCAGAAACTGTCAATGTGATCTTTCAGACGGTTTTTCAGTCCAATTTTCCCCTCCAAGACCGGACGAGCCTCCAAATTGTTGGAAAATCTTACCTTATGACTTTCCCCGGGTTCATTAATGTAGGGATAAAAGAAGACGGAATGTAAGTTAGGAATTGACACACCGACTTATTGTAAAAGTACAGAGACGTCTCCGGAGATCCACTCACACACGCAGGCAGAGAGATCTAAACAATAGATGGAAACTATACAATGTTTAAACTGTTGGGCAGCGCCCCACCAAAAGGAATTTATGATATTACCTTATATGGAGTTGTAATTGCCAACTGTCTTCTATGTGTTCTGAGTGGGGGTCGCTTGAGCAAACTAAGACCAGTTACATTCTTTTGTCTTATATAAAGTCCCCATGGGTGCATCTGCATTCCACAGCGGGGAAAATCTATTAGAAACGTGAACAGGCAGGTGATGAGCCGTGGGCTTCTGCTTAGGAGTACGTTTCCGTCGGACCGTCACCCAGGCGAATTCTCCGGGCTGCTCCGGAGCTGCCCTTGGGCCGCTAACAGACCCTGAGCTCGACGGCTCCACACCTGCTAACGGGGCTAGGCTAGCTGGGTTTTGTTTAAAGGTGTGGAGCCGCATTTCCAAATCAGTGATCCCCGCCTCCAAAGCTAGCAGAACCTTGCAATTATCACAAGTATCATTATCACTAAAGGAGGCAAAGGAATAACTAAACGTGTCACACTGAGCAGGAAAGAGAGAGAGAGAGAAAGGGAGAAGCCATGTTACTAGCTAGGTAAGCTAACTGGTAGGCTAACGAACACTAAGTCGTTGCAATAAATACCGGTCAAAATAGAAAGGTACTGGACTAGTACCGGAATAGAGAGGTTAATGAATTGTTTAGAAAGTTTATTTAGTTTTTAGGTGTGTTAGACTATAGCTAGTCTGTTGCTAATATGTAGATGAACTATACAACACACACAGCATGACACGCTTGCAATAGCAAGTGATTCACTTACCCGGAAACAGTTGACTACAGAGACTTGCTGCTCACATGTGCTGATTACAGTATTATCAGAGTTTAGCCAATAATATGTTTAAAAGCAACTGAAAAAAGCACAAATGTCAGGGCATGTCAAAACTTGTCCACCCTTAGACCCCAGAGGATTAAGACACAATTTTTATTGCCTGACAAAGCATGTGCATTGGTGTTTTTTTCACTAATGACTTGTTGATCCAAGTACTTGGAATCTTTTCAACCAAAAAAATGTTATATCGGAATATAATCAAACAATCACATTCCAGTGTATTTACACAGGGATGTTTTAGGAAAGAGGGATGGCTGATCGTCCTCATGAAGTTAAGGGGAAAAAACAAAATATTAAATTAAAGTAACACAATTTCTAGCAAATCCTGACCACAGGTCTTTTTCTTTACTTCAGTTTCTAAGTACATCTTCATGATAGCATGGCCCATATGAGTGCCACCTACCGACATTATAGTGTAACAGATGCAGTGCTGCGGTGCACATCACAAATAGTCATGGTAAAAGTGACAACTTACCGCAGCAGAGAGTGATACTGTGAACTGCTACTATTGTATATAACAGTTTGACTGTACTCACAATTCAATGGATGCACATCACTGAGAAACACACATACAAGTTGGCAACTGACGAAACTCACAAAAACTCCAACTAATGTAACTCACATGCTACACATTGAGCAAGACAATGGAAGATAGATTTTACGACAAATCTATTCTGCTAACCTCTGTAACATCCACAGTCATAGTCTTTCCTTAGTTTAAGCATAGAGATTGCAGATAAGAAAATACCCAAATGAGCTCTTTCTGTATTCATCATGTAGACCATTTTGAATGGAATTAAATTATGTGTATTTTATTAAGGTGGAGAGACTGACTGGCTATTTTCAGCTCATCTACAGTGGAATGACTGTAATACTATAAAATGACTCAGAGATCTTAAGCAATTACCCCATAGACAGAGGAAAGTGAATTCCCCTTTTACAGCCACAGATGATTTACTGTAACATACTTTTTTAATTAATGCCAAATAAATAATGCCAAAATATGGCAGGACAGAGAGTAGAGTTCACTAAATTACACCACGGTGTAAATGTCATACATGATGCTTCCCTGATTATTTTTAAAAGTAAAGACTATTGTGACCGCATGGTACCCAGGTAGTATAATATGTTGGTGTGACCTTCAATTCTAGATATTTAGTTAAGACAGATAGCACAGTGACCTACAGTGTACTCAGCAGCTGCAGATATTTGCATCTGACCGCTTATTTAACACTAACTAGCCATGGACAGCCATGTATTATGAATAAACTGCAGCACAGCTGGCTCTGTAGTTTATCAAAGCCATGAACTTTGACCCCGATTAAGGAAGCTTTAATCAAATATTGCTTTCACTGCCATAGTGACCATGGTAACAGTTACCATGGCTGCAAACAGCCAGTGGTCATGGAGTCCTCTAGCAGGGAGGAGGCTGTTATTGGTAATTTATTATAGTGCTATTGTCTCTGTTAAAGAATAATTAATACAGTAAAGTATCATTGCATGTCTGTATTTTAGTAGAAAAAAGCAGGGGATCACCAGATATATTTTATTATATTTGCATCCATAGCTTGATTGTAACTTGATTGTAACTATACAGTACTGTATACAGTACAGTATGTTACTATACTTTTCTTGTTTCCACAACAATATTAATGTATTCTTGACAGTTCTCTTTTCAGTACACTACTCTAGGTTTCCACTACATTCTGAAAAAATATTAACATGACTGTAAATTTAAATACAGTAATACTAATTGAAATAAAAGAGTCTCCTTCAGTTCAATGCAAAGTTTTGCTTTATGGTACGTTTTAACATAAGGAAACTTTCATTTTAGCTGTAATGTGATTTATCTAAGATGAGACTTGTCAGGATTCACGAGGGGGGTTGTTAATTTAGACCAATGAGTCACCCACACTGGTACTTCGGGTTCAAACAGAAACTTTATTCAAAACAGAACTCAACGCCAGGGTCACTCACACATTTGGAGACACACCAGGCTGCAAGGGGGAACAAACTTCAGGGCACGAAGGTCTGGGGTCACGCACACACCGGGGACACACCAGACTCAAGGGGAACAAGCATCAGGGTACGAACGTCTGGGTCACACACACATTCGGGGGACGCACCAGACTGCAAGGGGGACAAACACCAAGGTACGAAGGTCTGGGGTCACACACACACACACCAGGGACACAAGCAGACTCCAAGGGGGAACAAAACTTCAAGGTTCGAAGGTCTGGGGTCAAACACACACACCGGGGACCCACCAGACTCCAAGGGAAACATGAACAAGAGTAAGGAAACAAGGCATAAAGGTCTGGGTCACACACTTTAGGGGACTCACCAGACCACAAAGGAAACATGAACACAAGATAGGGTGAGGGGACCTAGGTGAACAAACACAAAATCCTCCAGGACAGAATGGTCAACAAAACACACAGCAAAAGAGCTACTTAGCTTAACCTGGGGAACAATAGGGAGTCCATGATAAAATAAGTCCAAAAAGAGAAATCCAGTGGCGTGGGAAAACAAAAAAGGCAGAAATTCGACGCAAGGCAAAAACAAGGCGATTTCAGGTAGACAAAGCATTTAAGTTAGACAAGGGATGTTTAGACAGGGCTGTTGGCAGATAACCTGGCAAATGGCTGTGGCTGGCTCAAAGTAAAGAGGAACAAGACAGAACAAAACCAAATCCTAAATGAACCTACAAAATAAAAGCACAAAACAGGAAACTCAAAATACAGATCCTGACAGAGACCATGGGAGGAATTAGCTTTAAATTAAATCTAATATGATGTTTCAATCACATCTTTTCACTAATGCTTTTCAGGATTGGATGACTATTGTTTAATTCCTTGATACATTCATTCTCTATACCCGCTTATTCCTATTTAAGGTTTCAGGGATGTGCTGGAGTCTATCCCAGCTCTTTTTGGCCCTTTTTTGCAGGGCTACATAGAGACCAACAACCTCACATACTCACATTCACTTCAATCACCAATCAGCCTGACCTACATGTATTTTGGACTGTGGGAGGAAACCAGTGTACCTGGAGAAAACCCATGCAAGCACTGGGAGAACATGCAAACTCACACAGAATGGCCCCTGCTGTGTTACGAACCCCAAACCTTCTTGCTGTGAGGCAACAGTGCTAACCACTAAGCCACTATGCTGGCCACTATTGTTTAATGTTAGAGCTAATTATTTTTTTATTTTATCTGTGACGTTTTGCATGCACTCTTCGGTTCTAGCTCTCAAAAGAGGTGTGTGCGTGTCTGTGCGCGCACACATTGCACTTTGCCAGAACATTCTCATCCAGTCTGACCTGCCTCGTCCTTAATATTTGGTGAGTGGGAATCTTAATGTTTGTATGTAGACAGAAACTGCACTAACATACCTTAAACATTAACGTAACTTAGAAAAAAGGCCTGTCACTGATTTGTTCTGTTACATTACCAATAAAGATGCCACAATTAAGTTAGGTAGCTTAGCTAACGTTAGCTGAGCTACCTAACGTTAACGTAGCACATCTATCCTGATAGCTTGTCAGTAAGTTAGGATAGAACCTGATTAAATTAACATTAATATTTTAAAAATACTTGATTTACAAATCATTGTATAACGTTAGTAAGCTGAGGGCCTACTAAGATTAACTAAACTTGTAATATTATTTAATAGAGCTTTGACTTTAGCTTTGGATGATTGCATGTAACGGTATGTTAGCATTTAGTGTTTCTGATTTCTTTTGTTCACTGTCATCCACTATACAGGAGCTGTGCCAAAGAACCCAGACCTTCTCTTACAAATTGTTATTACTCTGCAGAGCCTCTTATGATATTCATCATTCATCATGTCAAGGTACACAGGAATCTTCTTTAGTTTACATGAACATTAAAATTGCACATTATATAGGAAAAAATTGTTAGGCATTTTAGATAAATTTTTGCCTAAAATGATTAATTTGTGTTTTTCAGTTTTACAGGACTCCTAAGTGTTGCTACACATGGTGTCACCATTTATCACCACCCTCCTCACCTGGCCACCATTTTCATCCTCACCTTTCCAATGCTGCTCCAACACCCACAGTGAGAAATTATTTAATAAGGCATGTTATATTCCAAAGTTTTATGTATTCCAAAATGTCCAAAATGCTTCATGAGTAAAAGTTGAGCATATCTTTACTTGTTCATTAAATTTCTGTGAAATTTACAATGTCATTTAAGGCCTCATGAGATGGTAAAGAAACAGACTGGGACTTTTTGGTGTTAATATAATATTGATGTGTCCTTATGTATGTAAAAATTTGACTTACTGTCACTTCTCCTACTCTTCACATATGTTTTTATCCAGAACTGACTAAAACTAGCTTTGCAGCATAGTGGTGTTCTGGGTGGAAACATTCAGGGTCTGTGTGTTAACAAGTTTTTTTTGTATTGATGGTTTGCTTTTGCATATTTTAAAAATTTCACAATTTAATTTGTGGCTGTTTTGCTGTTAAGTCTTCAGTTGTCCTTTTTCTTATTTTATATCAGCTAAATAACAGTATTTTATTTTAATAAATACAGGAGAATACACTGGAGTACAGTAGCACTGTAAAATAAATTACAGTAACATTACTGTGACAACATAATACTGTACTTCACTCTACAGTATGCCAGAGAAATAACAGTATACTATTGTATTTAATTTTACAAAATGTATAAAAGTTCTATGTTTGTTTTACAGTAGTTGTACTGTATATATGAAATACAGCAACTACTGGATAATTGTTGTCAGTAAGTTACTGTTAATTGAACAATAACCCGTGTTAACAGTGTTACTAAAACCAAGAGATCAAAAGAGAGATCAAAAGATCAAGTGTCTCATTTGTAAACATACAACAAATTACATATGATAAATAATGTATTTCACAAGGCACCATCCATCCATCCATCTTCTTCCGCTTATCCAGGGCCGGGTCGCAGGGGCAGTAGCCGAATCAGGGATACCCAGACTTCCTTCTCCCTGGACACTTCCTCGGGGGGACACCAAGGCGTTCCCAGGCCAGCTGGGAGACATAGTCCCTCCAGCATGTCTTGGGTCTTCCCCGGGGCCTCCTCCCAGTGGGACATGCCCGGAACACCTCCCCAGGGAGGCGCCCAGGAGGCATCCAAAACAGATGCCCGAGCCACCTCAGCTGACTCATCTCGATGTGACGATGTGGAGGAGCAGTGGCTCTACTCCCGGGTGACCGAGCTCCTCACCCTATCTCTAAGGGAGCGCCCGGCCACCCTGCGGAGGAATCTCATTTCAGCCGCTTGTATCCGCGATCTTGTTCTTAAGGTCATGACCCAGAGCTCATGACCATGGGTCACAAGGCACATCACACAGTATTACAGATAACAACTGGGTACAGTTGCTGTACATTATTAATATTAGTGTAAACATTAACAGAGGTACATTTCTTGGCACAGACATAAGCTACCAAATGTAAACAGTTTCATTAAAATGCTTTAAACAACTGTGTTCAACTAGATAGTATCAAGATATGATACTGAGAACCACAACCATGCTAGTGTATGTAGAGTGAAGAACATATGGCAACATTAACTGGATTTCTCTTAAACATCTGTAATTGCATTTCAGATAACTAAAAGGGCCGTGCCTGGTTGGTACTTGGATACGTGGATGGGAGACCAACCTGGTGGACCAGGGGCCACTAGCCTCAGCTACTGAGGTTGCGTCAGAAAGGCTACCTGAACTACCTGAATGTGCCCTGCTTTTATGTGCATGAAAAGATGAATAAACATTGGTGCAATAGTTACAGTTCTTAAAAGGGCACATTACATTCTCATGTTTTTTTTTTAATTGTCCCCTTAAGTGCCTGAACAGTGTTGTCTCTGAAAAGGACTGTTTGAAGTCACATATGCTACAGGTAATACTGCACATCCTGCATGTGCTCCTCCACTTGCTCCAGTTCTACTTGTATCTTTGTGAAATCGTGACAAATTAATTTTCATTGCATTAAATGACTGAAATGTGCAAATGCAAGAATCATTCAGACATGGCAAACTTGAATAATGCTGATGCTGATTCTGCAAACGGTAGTGCCTAAATAAGTGTGCCTTGGTGCTCGAGGAGACGGCACACAACTTGCTCCGTTGCATCATTTGAACCCACAGTTCTGTTTAATGTGTGCATTTATCTGATCCTGTGGGGACATATAAAATAAACAATGAAATTGTCATCTTTACAATCTAATCTAAATGCAATTAATGCATACAAAATGTCAAATGCTAATGTAACTTATCAATGAAGCCGCGTCTGATGAGTGGATGAGGTGCTGTAGATGTACATATACACATAAAACATGTAATGACTCTGCACAGTATTTTTGCAGTACCCTCACATTGAAACAAGTGAAACTGCTGCAGAAATACAGTGTGCCAGGATCATGTTTTCCTTACTATCAGCAGGTCAGGGACCTGACAGTTGAAAATGGTCTCCTGCTGAAGAGTACACAAATAGTCATTCCAAAATCACTACAACAGGAGATTCTAGGGTGACTGCACACTGGTCACCAGTGCATTGAAAAGTGCAAAGAAAGAGCAAAACAGCATGTATGGTGGCCCGGAATGAACACACAACTGCAAAAGGAGGAATGCAAGATTTGTGCAAAAGGGAGACAAAACCACAGAGAAATACTTATGCCAACCCAGCTTCCAACAAGACCATGGGAGTTAGTTGGTGCAGACCTTTTCGACTGGAATAATAGCCAGTATTTGGCTGCAGTGGACTACTTTTCGAGATACGTAGAAGTAGCCAAACTAACCTCTACCACTGCAGTCACAGTGATTGAACATTTAAAATCCATATTTGCACGCCATGGCATACCAGCAGAGATTAGGACAGACAATGGCCCTAAGTTATCTGCAGACCACTTCAGAAAGTTTGCTTCAGAATGGTACTTTGTCCACACTACCTCCAGCCCAAGAGTTCCCCAGTGCAATGGCAAGGCTGAAAGAGCAATGAGGACAGTAAGGAGCCTTCGACAGAAAGAGAGTGACCCATATCTAGCTCTGATGGCATATCGTGCCACCCCTCTTGTCAATGGCCGTAGCCCTGCTGAGCTCTTGATGGGGGAAACACTCCACACCACAGTGCCTATTCTCCCATCTTGCCTCAATCCAGGATGGACAAACAATACAACAGCGAGAGAGACAGAATGAAAGGAGAGAGAGAAATAGTGGAAGTGGTTCAATGGAAAGGGTTACATTACTGTCAGTTAAACCTTACCAAAACAAAACACACAAAATATTTTATTTTTATGGATCAATTTTGTTTGGTTGAGTCTAAAACAGAAAACATGGTAAACATTTGAAAAAGACTTCTGGATAAAGGATTCTGGATAAATACTAATACTACTCCGTACTAATATTAATCTACTTGGTACGATAATTACCCATCTTAAATGGTCAAGTGGCTGGATTACCAATCAGCAGCTCTATTTAAATATTAAATATATTACTATACTTTCTAGTTCCTTGTTTTTGGAAGATTCACTGTCTTCATGGTGCTTGCTGCACAGTTTCTGCTACTAGTTCAGTGTTTTATGTTAGCTAGTTAGCTAGGTTAGCTAGCTACTCAGTTTGTTAATAAATTGTTTTTATTGTTACTCTGGGTGTCGTAGTCTATGTATTTAGGTCCCAACTACAATTCCTAACAGAATCCATACAGACCCGCAGAGATAGAGAAAATGAGACAAGCGATATCTCCTCAAGGTGCTTTGATTGGACAGCTTGGTGCGGCCTTACAAGACAAAAGAGACTCTGAAAGAGATTTCCAGCACTACAGGACACATCCATGACTGCATGAAGCAATGCACTCCTGGACAATCTTTAGAAGTTCTAAGATTCTCCAGTGTCACAGACCTCTCAGCCCAGTCTCTCTTGAGGACCTCACATACCAATTCCAGCCAGATATTCAGGAGAAATTGGGGGGTGTAACCAGTTTCTATACCAGTGCAAATTAGTGTTTGACCAACAACCACTCACCCACTCTTCAGATAGGTCCAAAGTTGCATTTGTCATGAGTCTGCTCTCAGATAAGGCAGCCGCATGGGCAGTTACATTAACCAAGTCTAAATTGCGATTCACTCGAGCTGTTCTCAGCAGAGAGACACAAGGTATTTGATTTTCCAACTTATTATTCTGTCTACACAATAGGGTCTGAGGGAGATGTAGGGAGAAAAGAGGTCATACAAGTCAGTTAGTATAACGCTGAATTGGACCCCTCAGGTATTAGACGGGTAGAGATGGACTAATAACAATGAAAAAGGTCTTAATTGACTCAGGAGCAGACGACAACTTTATAGACTGGGCTTTTGTTACGGAACATAATCTCCCCTTAAAAACTTTACCTTCAAAAAGAGAAGTGATCTTTCTGCAGTTCCGACTGAATATCACAATTTACAAGTGTTCAGTAAAGACAAAACTCAGTCCATGCCTCCCCACCTGCCATATGATTGTGGAATTGAACTACACCCTGGCATGCCTCTTCTTACTAGCAGGCTGTACTGTAAGAGAGGCTAAAGAAAAATATATCTCAGACTCCCTAGCCACTGGATTTATCAGACTTTCCTCTTCTCTGGGTGCAGGTTTCTTCATATAGAAAAAAGATACAAATTTAGGTCCGTGCATTGACTATTGTGGATTAAAGAAAATAACAGTCAGTCACTTATAAATGATGCTCTGAGAAACCTGTTAAATAAGTTTGTTTTCATTTACCTTAATGATATTTTGGTTCAGCACCTGTTTTATGTGACCCAGACCCCTCTCTCCAGTTCCAGGTGGAGGTGCATGCTTCAGACTCGGGGATTGGAGCAGTTTTGTCACAACTTTCCAAAGAGGACCAAAAGATAACTTACCGGCAGAGAAGAATTATGATGTGGGCATCAGGGAGTTGTTAGCCCATGTGATGGTGCTTCAGGAGTGGAGACACCATTTGAAGGGAGAACTGTAAATTACTACTCCTGTAATATCGAAAGAAGCTGGCTATGGTTCATAATATATATATTTTTTTTGCATAGCAGCAGTCATTTGTGAAACTGGCCTGCATCTGCACATAGCCAGCAAAACCTTGTAACCTTCTAGAAACACAACTAATTGTTTAGCTTGTTTCTTATGCATGACACATCTACTCAAAAGACACGTCAAGACTCTTCAAATGGATCTGACAATTTCATTATTTTTTGACCCCTGAAGCATTTTGTTGACAGTCACCAGCTAATGCAGTTACTACTACTACTATGATAAACTACTATTTTATTATACTTTACCACATTAGTCATTAATAGTGTGTTAGCTCTCTTCTACTCTGGAGTTGCCTGCGGTGAGAGGCAGCGGGCTGGTGTGGGCTTACTTATAGCTCCCCAGCTCAGCTAGCAACTGTTGGAGTTTTCCCTGCTGCTTCCTCTGCTTCAACTGGAGCAGGAGCTTGGTTCGCATTGCCAGCAGTCAGTCAGACCTGTTCCCGGTGCATGTTGGAAGTCTGGGCATCCCTCTGTTTAAGCTGCTGTCCCCGCAACCCAGCCCTGGATAAGAGGAGGAAGATGGGATTAAGGAATTTTAGTACTAATAGGCATTTTTTAAATAAATAATGCAGCATATCTTTCAAATAGTATTACTTTTTTACTCCTGTGGGCCATCTCATTGAGCATATGCTGTCAGTGCTGCCATTCTCTTTGTGTCCTCTGCTTATAGAAGCATGACACTGGAACCTGTTCACCAGTTCATACTAACTCTGGTTATCTTTTGGGCATTGTTGTATCAAATTTATTTTTAAATATTTAGAAATAAAGCAAACATGCAGGAAACAGAAAATTACTTTTTTTAGGCACACTTGTATCTAGCACTCTTGTATTTCCCAACACCCTTTATTACACATTTCACTTTGTTAATCTGCTGAATAATTGCCTGTAAAAGTTAAAAGCACAGAAGACCCCCTCTGTCTAGACATTTGTATCTTTAATATTAATCCATTTCTGCGGCTAGCAGAAAAATGTGAACATATGCCAGGTTCACTATATGGAGTATATAATAGACTTAGAAACAGACACCCTTTAAAAAAACATTTTATTGCTAGGTGTCCTCTAGTGACTGCAGTAATTATGATGGATGCAAAGGAAAGTGTCATGTGTCTTGGTATAAAAAGCAACTAAGTAAACAAAGGAGGAAAGTTAGATTGGATAGATAGATTGACATATGGTACACTGGACTTTGACATGGCAGACTTCTGTTTGTTTCCTGTATCAAAGTTAAAGTCAACATAAAGCCTCTGTTGGTACGCTCCGCATTTGCTTTTTAACCATGACCGTGAAGGTCTGGTTTGCCTACTGCTGTAGTGTAGTAGTGCTGTAGTACTGTTTTTTATGGGTTGTGTCCAAAATGTCCTCCAACCTAAATGGCAAAATAATGATCACTTGTCCCTACCTTCAAACACAACCCACATACCTGTTCCAGCAGCATTTTTCCAGATATGTGTAACATGGTAACAATAATCTGACCAATATGACAGTCTTTAAAACACATTAAGTGGAACTGTCACAGTTTCATTAGGTTTAGGAAAAGATCATTGTTTTAGATTAAAATGAATGCTTTCTCAAGGGTCCTTTATTGTCATAGCAATTATAATAACGCCCATTTAAGGTTGTAGAACTGTCATGGATGAAAACACATTTCACACTGGAATAAAACTGCAGTTTCCTTTTAAAAATTAATTTGTTTTCTAAGAAATGTTTGGTGGAAGTCATCTAAATATAACATTTTACTGTAATAAGCAGCTGGCATATACAACACAGGAGTCTCAACACATCAACACATCAGAAGGTAGAGTAGGGAGAAATTACCTGCATGGCTACTTACTTTGGAGAACTATTTTAGAACCTTTTCCAGCCATTATTTCTGTCAATCATTAATGCCACAAAAGTGTTGATATTCACATTCCGGGATTTCAAAATAAGTTTCCATTCTGTTTTCTTGTTTTGTGACTATTAGCTTGGATCAGTGTCATTAAAAATCACTTCTACATATGTACCATTAGCTGTACAAACCCGTTTCATGTTTCAGGTTAAGCAGGCCTTACTATAGACAACTGGACAGTTCACAATTTATGTCACATGGCAAACATTTATTTCATTTTAAACTGATTAGTATCTTTCAGCTTGAGCTGAGCTAAAAAAATTTATGAAATCCATATGTGTCCACATAGTAAGTGCTCTCCAAAGATTGGTAAAATTGAATTTCTTTGTCTCTGTTTGCTAACATCTTCCTCAGATCAATAAGCAGCAGCTGCAGACAGTCAAAGAGCGTTTTCAGGTGTTCCTGAATGGAGAAACTCAGATTGTGGCAGATGAAGCCTTCATCAATGCTGTCCAGAGCTACTATGAGGTGAGTTTATATTATCTTCTACACCAGTACACTCACAAAATGTATGCCTAATGTAGCAATTATCCAGCTTTGGTATGAATAATTTATGGAGGATTTTTATATTTACTGACAAATCTATTATATATTTTATATATAAACCTTGCCTTTCAGAATTCCGATGCCCTGTGGTGGCAAAGAATATAGTTTTACTGTAAAAGTAACAAAACGCCAGATGTTATTTCTACATTATTATTTACAAATGTCTTCACCTTTTGTGTAATTTCTGATGACTTAGCTGCCTTTTGCAAGCTATACATTTCTCCTTGTGTAGCCTCCTCTTCTTTAAAATGAATCTGTCCAAGGAGAAAAACTAATAATGTGTGAAGTTCCAAACCTCAGTGGAAATAATGTTTCTTGGCTCTGATGAATGGTGCAGAGTGTGCATTGAGCTCCTCAGGGCACTGTTACTAATGTGCTCCCATATGGCTAGGATTCAGCTGGCTTGATCCACTGAGAACAGAAGATGGATATAAACTCTTAATAAAAGAGGAGTGAGGGTCTTCCCTGCATTTTAGACTGAGTTGCACTGTTCATTTACATCTTAACTTTTGACACAGTATCTAGAGTGAGTAGAATAAGCTTTAGTTCTACCTACATTTCAAGACATAAGTGAATGATCAAGACCTTATTCCTGTTACTGAATTTTGTGAACAGGGAACAATTAAGTTCAAGTTGAATATAGGTAAAGACATATACTAAGTGTTCAAGAAACAGAGACTGTGTGTGGTATTATAGATTGCTTACAGAAAAAAAACAGTTTCCAGTAGACAATAAAAGTTGTAATTGACAATAAAAAAGCTCATATGCTAATTTTAATATATTTCTTTAAGGCTGATGAAGAGTTTTATCAGTTTTTAACTTACTAGAAATTTAAACTGGGGTGGGGCAGCAATTTAGCTTCATCTAGCCTTTTCACTATGCTGCACCTTACATCTGTTGCATTGCTTATACTTATGTGCATACAGTGCATTCAGAAAGTATTCAGACCCCCTTCACTTTTTTTCAGTTTTCAGCCTGATACTAAAATTGCTTAAAATATTTAGTTCTGATTAATCTACACTCCAATACCACATAACAAGAAAGTTAAAACTGAATTTTAGAAACGTTTGTACATTTATTTAAAAGAAAAAACTGAAATATCACATTTACATAAATATGTAAATTCTTCTTGCTGAAGAAACTGAGCTGCATCACGGTGGCCAAGACCATACAGCGGTTTAACAGTACAGGTTCCACTCAGAACAGGCCTCGCCATGGTCGACCAAAGAAGTTGAGTGCATGTGCTCAGCGTCATATCCAGAGGTTGTCTTTGGGAAATAGATGTATGAGTGCTGCCTGTCAGCCTGTCAGTGCTCAGACCATACGCCGCACACTGCATCAAATTGATCTGCATGGCTGTCGTCCCAGAAGGAAGTCTCTTCTAAAGATGATGCACAAGAAAGCCCGCAAACAGTTTGCTGAAGACAAGCAGACTAAGGACATGGATTACTGGAACCGTGTCCTGTGGTCTGATGAGACCAAGATAAACTTATTTGGTTCAGATAGTGTCAAGTGTGTCTGGCGGCAACCAGGTGAGGAGTACAAAGAAAAGTGTGTCTTGCCTACAGTCAAGCATGGTGGTGGGAGTGTCATGGTCTGGGGCTGCATGAGTGCTGCCAGCACTGGGGAGCTACAGTTCATTGAGGGAACCATGAATGCCAACATGTACTGTGACATACTGTGACATACTGCATGATCCCCTCCCTTCGGAGACTGGGCCACAGGGCAGTATTCCAGCATGATAACGACCCCAAACACACCTCCAAGATGACCACTGCCTTGCTAAAGAAGCTGAGGGTAAAGGTGATGGACTGGCCAAGCATGTCTCCAGCCCTAAACCCTATTGAGCATCTGTGGGGCATCCTCAAACGGAAGGTGGAGGAGCACAAGGTCTCTAACATCCACCAGCTCTGTGATGTCATCATGGAGGAGTGGAAGAGGATTCCAGTGGCAACCTGTGAAGCTCTGGTGAACTCCATGCCCAAGAGGGTTATGGCACTGCTGGAAAATAATGGTGGTCACACAAAATATTGACACTTTGGGCCCAATTTGGACATTTTCACTTAGGGGTACTCACTTTTGTTGCCAGCGGTTTAGACATTAATGGCTGTGTGTTGAGTTATTTTGAGGGGACAGCAAATTTATACTGTTATACAAGCTGTACACTCACTTTTACATTGTAGCAAAGTGTCATTTCTTCAGTGTTGTCACATGAAAAGATATAAAATTATTTTAAAAAATGTGAGAGGTGTACTCACTTCTGTGAGATACTGTACATGCCTGTCTATAGAAGGCCTCACAGCTGACAATGCATATCAGAGCAAACCAAGCTATGAGGTCAAAGGAACTCCCTGTAGAGCTATAGTCAGGATTGTTGATAGGCACAGAGCTGAAGAAGTTTACAAAACATTTCTGCTGCATTGAAGGTTCCCAGAAGCACAGTGGCCTTTATAATAATATTATGTACACTGATGATCTGGTTACCCAAGTTGAAAATTATCTTCACCTCTTTGTTGATGGCAACACTTCATGTTCATCACCAAAAACTCTTGGCGTGCTGAGAAATGGGCAAGTGATTGATGCATTACCTGAAGGACAATGATCATTACAGCCATCACCTCATATGGACTTTATGGCAGAGTGGCCAGACGGAAGCCTCTACTCAGTGCAAAATACATGAAGGCTGCTTGGAGTTTGTAAAAAAGCACCTGAAGGACTCTCAGACTGTGAGGAACACGATTCTCTGGTGTGATGAAACAAAGATTGAACTGTTTGGCCTTGATTCTGTGAATGTTATGTCTGGAGGAAACCAGGCACCTCTCATCAGCTGCCCAATATGACAGTGAAGCATTGTTGTGGCCGCATCATGCTGTGGGGGTGTTTTTCAGTTGTTGGGACTATGGGACTGGTCAGGGTTGATGCAAAGCTGAATGGAGCAAAGTATAGAGATATCCTCAATAAAAAAACGGTTCCCCAGTGCTCAGGACCTCAGAAGGTTCATCTTCCGACATGGCAACAACCCTAAGCACACATCCAATCACAGGAGTGGTTTATTTCATGATTTTTCTACCTCTTGCTGGACTGCTTCTGCCACTCTCTGTGCCCAAGCAACCCTGGTTCCACGTATCCTTGGACTTTGTCACTTGGTATTCTGCCATATGATGGTAACAGATCACTGACAGATTCTCTAAAATGGTGTATTTTGTCCCCTTGCCCAAATTGCCCTCAGCCAAAGAAACTGCCAAGCTAATGTTGAATCGTGTTTTTCTCGTCTTTGTTGTGGACAGAATCCTGCAATTTAATTGGAGTTACCACCAGTTTGTCTTCAGGCTACTATGCCCAGTCTAATGGGCAAATTGAGAGGATAAATCATTAGTTGGAAAAGACACTCCATTGCATGTGTTCACAAAACTCCCCTTCCTGGTGAGAATACCTCATATGGGTATTATCCACAGCATATGGTATATGTCCACAACACCCTGCCCACTTCCGCTACTGGATTTTCCCCCTCCAGGCTGCTTATGGATATCAGCCCCCATTGTTCTCAACTGGAGAGAGAGGCCTGTGTTCCATCAGTTCAAGCCTTTAGGAGGTGTTGTTGGCGTGTAAAGTAATCAATCCTGTGGCAGTCTCCCTCAAGCTACCCAAGACTCTTCATATCCACCCCACGTTCAATGTGTGATGAAGCCAGTCTTCACCACCGTGATCAACCATCTGTGACATTTGAAGCTGTCCATTGAGAGGGGGTTGTGTCATGATTTAGCAATTTCTGAGTATTTTTGGTTGTCAAGTTACATGCTTGTCTCACTCTATATGTCCCCTTTGTGTTTTCAGACTCCACTGCATGCCCTGCCCTTCCCCTCTGCATGATTCTGCTTCACTCCAATTACACACCTGTTGCTCATCAGACCTAAGCTCCATAAAGACCCAGTGCTACTACTCACTCCTTGCCAGATTGTCGCCTGCACCATGCTAAATCTAAGCCTCCTCTACGTGCTGTTTTTTCTAGAGCTGCTTGCGGAGAGTTGGACTGGTTAAGTTTCACCTAGTAAAGATTTAGCTCATGAGTTCTTTGCCCTGTTCCTCACATCTCTTGGCTGTCTTTGCTTTGTATTTTGTGAAGAATCAACTTCTGTTATTAGAACCTATCCTCCCTGTGCTACCTTGAGTCTCTGAGTACATGTTTGCATTTGGGTCCAGTTTCCTAGATTCTGTTACAGCTTAGGGACAATTCTATGAATGTCCTAGAGTGGTCCAGCCAGAGCCCTGACTTGAACCCTTTGAACATCTCTGGAGAGACCTGAAAATGGCTGTCCAGTGATGGTTTCCATCACACCTGACCTAGCTTGAGTACTTATTTAAAAGTGATATTTCAGTTTTTTTCTTTTTAATAAATGCTGCTAAAGAGCTAATCTCAGGACAAGTGTTCCAAGATTTGAGGGCACTGTTGCATGTGAAAACAGAACATGGGAATGTAGCTGTGCTGGGCTGGCGATTCTAACATATTGACTGACACTTTATCAGTTAATGTGGCAGCACAAGCAAGCCAAAAGAGAATGTTGTTATATTTAACACATGAAGCCACAGGTTATCCAGTTCAGTTAAAATCTAAAGCTCTCAGCTTGGCTACAGCTTCAGGCTAAAACTGATGGAAGTAGACTGGGGGTAGGGGCAGGGGGCAGACACAAATAGAAAGCTAGAGACAAATAGACAAAGGGTCAGGAAGAGCTTGACAGTGATGGTGACAGGGATTTACCAGCCTTCAATAACAAGTGCATGCATTCTCTAAAATATTTCAGCTTTGTGTAATTAAAAAAATGTTTTTCCTCCATGGACCTCAGTATTTATATTTTTCATTGAAACTGCTTTCTATTCAAGAATCAGTTGCTGTATGTATTCTGTGCTTTGACCCAAAAACTTTAAGCTTTGATCTTGGACACTGTTTTGGGAAAGAGTTTTTGAGAATTTTTGAAATACAATATTACAATGATGTGAGCACCTCAAACGAAATCCTCTTCACTTCTAATATACTGGTGAAGGTAAAATTCATAGAGACAGAAATGTCAACACATCTAATGTATAAAACAAAGTACTATCTGTATTACTAGGTATCAAGAGGGGTAAGAGAGAAATTATGTTCCTTTATAATTTAAATGAGCCAACCCTTTAGAGTAGCACAATTTCTTCCTTTTTTTGTAAACATTTGTGGTTTTGCATTGATAATCAAATTTATGTGTCACATCTAGTTTTGCAAAAAAAATCTCCCTCTTGCTGCAGCTGCGTAAAACACTTCTAAGGATTGTTAAAATTATTAATGCTATTCCATAATGATCACTTTCTTTTTGAGCACAGCACAGAAACGCAAAGTCGTCACACCAATTCATCAGGGCTGTTATGTGTAGACATCAGCCTAATATTTGCAGACTGCTGGGTTAGCTTCCAGGCAGGGGCAGTCTAAATAAAGCATAATGGTTAGTGTTAGATCCCTCATAGGCAAGAGTCAAGAAAGTCAACTATGGCGTTGCTTTGATATAGCCAGATATCATCTATGTTACATCTCGTTTTATAATTATCTTTTTGTGTGTGTAGTCAAACTGATTGGATCTCAATTCACAAATCAATCCATTAATTTCAGGTCTTCTTGAAAAGCGACCGTGTGTCCCGAATGGTGCAGAGTGGCGGCTGCTCAGCCAGTGACTCACGGGAGGTTTTTAAAAAGCACATAGAGAAGCGGGTGCGCAGCCTGCCTGAAATCGATGGCCTAAGCAAAGAGACAGTGCTAAGCTCCTGGATGGCAAAGTTTGACACCATTTACCGAGGTGAGGAGGACCCAAGGAAGCACCAGCAGAAAATGACAGCTAGTGCTGCCTCTGAGCTCATCCTCAGCAAAGACCAGCTCTATGAAATGTTTCAGCAAATCCTTGGCGTCAAGAAGTTTGAGCACCAGCTCCTTTATAACGCCTGTCAGGTCAGTCTATTAAACAAATCATACTGATATTGCTTTTTATTCATTTTCATGATGCTTGAAGGAATATGTGAATTTGAGTCATCAGTTCTTTAAGTTGATTTACAGCACCCTGTACAGTCCCACACTTTCCACACTTGCTTGATTCGCATTTTAATCCCACTCATCCATAGTTCACTATAAGCAAAGACATAAAATTGTCATTTTTTAAGTTACAGTAAATTGTTAAAATAGCTAGAGTTGTGAGAGATTCTTCAGAGATAGCCTGTTAGAGTGACCTTTTAATATTTTACATTGCTGGGAAGTCCTGAAAAGCTTTAAAGAGAAATATTCAAATCTTGAATGCTCCTGATGGCTAAAAGTGCTGGAGTTGTACAGTATTTGGTAAATCAAAGACTAAGACAAAAGACTTAAATTTTCTGCTAATACACTGCCTTGGAATGTTTTTTGTAAATGTTTATTTAGGCGCAACTGCTCCCAAGCAAAAGGACAGTGGCTATTTTCAATAAATAACTCCTCATGAAGGAATGCCAAAAGAAGCAGTACGTCCTTCACTGTAAATGGCTTTATAATTGATGACTTTTCAGTGAATCCATATCAAAATTAGGGTATAACAGGTGCAGTACTGCTGGAGCAACTGTTCTCTTCAATCTACACTAACGTCAGTCTCCATTCAGCTGTCACTGTTCTTAGAAGCAGCTGTAAACTATTAATTTAGCTCCGTATGACTCAGGTAAGCATTTTATGATCTGTCTCCTCTATAACTGAGGATTAAAAAAGTTTACGTACAAAAAGTCTTGGTTATGGTTAAAATGCTACTAACAATGACTGCTGGTATGACGTGGAATGTTAATAATGGCCTTCAGAATCACAGAGTTGCAGCATATAATGGTAATAACAGACACACTCAGACAGAGAGCTGGGCTGTAAAGACAGACTGCTGTGCTAATAAGCGAGCCCAGTAGTTGGCAGCTGGAGGCTGGCCTACAGATACTCAACCTTTTGTCAGAGCCCAGTTCATCACTGCAAAGACCTTGGGGTGGAAGGTGAAAGGGTCCCTTTTCATCCTTTTATCTTTTCTATTTGTTTTACTGTTTTTATTCTATATATCTAATACTGCCAGAGACAAGCTGTGTATAAGTACAGTATGTCTATCTTAAGTCAAACAAATCCGAAACCACATCTTTTACCCTTGTTTTTTGAAAACTGTTTTAAGAGTGAAAATGAAGAAAAAATTTTTGTACTGTTTACACATTTTAGTGTGCGTTTTTGAAAAAACAACTGAAACATACATGTGCCCAAAGCATGTGCATGTGCTCACACATCTCTAGAGTTTGGGCCACCACTTTGGCTCACCTAATGCAGTGTCAAACAAGATCTAAAGGTTTTGAAATGTGACTAGGGTTGGGGGGGGTTTAATGACATTTATGACATTGTTATGATTCAGAATGTTTTTATTTTATTATTTTTACACATCAGAGGTGAATTTCCTGAGCGATTATTTTGCGTGTCAGTAATATATTTTGAACAAATAACCTATCAATAGACCATTTCACATTAACAAAAGAATTTCACTGTGCAAAGACCAGCATTTGATTTTTTCGCTGCCAGGTTGATTTCACTAACTTTTCTCCGGTGACAGAAACACCTCTGACCAATCACAATGCAGCTTGTTGGAACATCACTTAAAAACATTCAACACAGCAGATCATCTTATTAACTTTGTTTAAGCTAACAGAGTTCTTTATTCTGCAACATTAACTTAAAAGCCTTGTCAGTCAGCCTTGGACGAGACTTTTAAGCCACATGGTGGGAAGTGACTGCCCACATCCAGCTGCTCTTGACGACGAGGCGGAGACTTCTGAATAACTGCTGCACAAGGACATCAGCCAGCTCCTGAAACTACACCCAAAATACACTCCCACACAATAGACCCTACAGCTGACTGTAACACCCCTCCCCATAACAAACATTTTTGCTAGCTTTAACTTACTTACTGTAATCCAATGCGCTCTGTCCAATCAGAGGAAAATATTAGCACATCATCTAGATAAGCATTGCAGTGGTTCACTCCACTGGAAGGTAGCTGGTGCGTTACACATGCAGTACACACCATGATGTATACTGCATGTGGTCTAGAGTTACAAAAGCAGCAATATCAGAGGCATGATCAGTTAGTGGTACTTGCCAATACTTGCAGATCTAACATGGTGATGTACTGGGCAGAACCCATGTTGTCTATGCAATCTTCCATCCTCGGTAAGGGATGGGAATCTGGTACTGTAAGAGCGTTCACTTTACAGAAATCTGTAATGAAACAAGGAGAACCATCTTGCTTAGTCTGTATTAAACAAGATGAACTCCTACAGACTCCTACAGGACTACAACTGGGTTTAGCAAACCCATGCTTCAACAAACAGTTTCTTGTTTCATTACATCTCAATTAATCTGACTAACACGATAAGGTGATACTTTCACAGGCACAGCTGATCGCACATCAATATCATGACAAATCACACTAGTTTGGGATGGTACATCTCCAAACAAGCTAGGGAACTTATTCACTAGCTCAAGAACATCATCTCGTTGAACTAACTCCCAATGAGACGATGATGAGGGGAGATTTTCTAACATTTGTGAGTTACACAAGCGTCCCCCAGGGATGTTTGAACTACGAAGAATCAAACCATCATCACAGGATTTAGGTTCACTAACAGAAACTACTTATAGTTGCACTTATCACTTCAGGGGAGTTTTGTTCATTAGTTTTAGTTTTCTCTTTCTCAAGAGCATGGTATGGTTTTATCAAGTTGATATGAAAAACTCCTGCGCCGATCTGGCATATCAATGACATATTCAGTATCACTCAATTTCCTACAAACCTTGTAGGGAGCAGAAAAACGGCTTGACAGGGCAGACCCTGGAATAGTGGTAACACTCTTTCACCAACCTGAAATTGCTGCTTTATCAAACTGATGCATCATTTTTGCTTGTGATCGTGACATTTCCTGTCTGGCTAGATCACGGGCACGATGCAATTTCTCCCAAAAGTTGCTTACATACCTCAATATGTTTGTAGGGGTTTAGGTTGCATCTTGAGTAACAATCTGGTCTCTGAGCATCTTCAGCGGTCCTCTGAAAGAATGAGCAAAAACTAGGTCAGCAGGACTAAAACCTAATGACTCTTGAATTGCCTCGCGTGCTGCAATCACAACAAATGGAATTCCACATATGTTTGACCGGGAGCTTTCTTTCTCTTTCTAACTTTTTGCGGGTACGCTGCCAGGATCAATTCATACGCACGGAGAATGGCATTCTTTACAGTCACATAGTCAAGACTATCTTCTAAAGATAGAGCTGAGACTACCTCTTGAGCTTTACCATGAATTTTGCACTGTAATAACAGAGACCAAGCATCGGACGGCCACTGAAGAGCAGTAGCGATTCTTTCAAATGCAGTGAAATAAGAATCCAATTCATTCTCCCTAAATGAAGGTACCACATGGATATATTTCACTATATCGAATGAACTAGTCAGTGACCCAGAGGGAACAGGAACTGCAGCTAAACCTACTGAAATTGGAAGAACTTGAGCTCTTTGGAGGTGGTCTGGCCTGGGGGTTCAGTGCACTAGAGGAGATGGGCTTAAGCTGGGAGATGTGGAACACTGGGTGGATTCTCATAGAGGAAGGCAGTACAAGGCAGGGCTGGACTGGCCATCTGTCAAACTGGGCACTTTCCCATTGGGCCAACGTACTTTTTGGGAGCTAATACATCTTCATACCATGCCCCATATAGTAGGGTGATAGCTTCCGCGACTTCGTCCGCAGGGGGATGTTTCTCACACGAATTGTCACTGATAGGTATGGCGAAGCAGAGGTCCTGTGGTGGTCCACCAGCTGACGATTCCGGTCAGCCGTTCTCTGGAGGGTGGCTCGGGCCTTGGTCCAAAACTGCCAGCAGTGGCGGAGGTGATGCTGTACGGAGGAGACAGTGGTCTCTTGTTCCTGGGAGGGGAAAAAGGGGTTAGACCAGTAGCTGAACACAGTTGAGAGTTCTGGGTGTATTCTACGTAGTAGTGGGGTTGGATGACCACAGAGCTGCCTCCAGTTCCTGATTAGTCCACTCTGCTTGGCCGTTTGTCTGGGGATGAAAACCTGAGGACAGGCTGATTGTGGCCCCCAGGCTCTTGCAAAAGGGCCCTCCACACTTGCAATGTAAACTGCATCCAGGCTGATAGGTCACCATAAAATTAAACTGGCTGAGGAATAGTGCCCATTGGGCCTGGTGAGAGTTTAGTCTCTTGGCTGATTGGATGTATGCCAGATTCTTGTGGTCTGGCCACACCCCAAACAGTTGTTCCGCTCACTCCAGTCAGTGTCTCCACTCCTCCAGAGCAAGGTTGATTGCGAGCAGCTCTCTGTTCCTGACATCATAATTCCGTTCTGCTGGTGAGAGGCACCTGGAAAAGAAAGCACAGGGGGGAAGTTTCTGGTCAGCCTGTGCATGCTGGGAGAGGAACGCTCCCAGACCGGAGTGCAAGGCATCCACCTTGACCATGAACTGATGCTGGGGTCTTGGCTGGACTAGGACAGGGGCCGAGGTGAACCTCCATTTGAGTTCCTGTAAGGCGGCCTCAGTCTCCAGGGTCCATGTGAAAGTGGTCTTGGTGGAGATCCGTCTGGTGTGAGGCTGTGCGATGTTGCTGAATCTTTTTATGAACAGTAAAAGTTGGTGAAGCCCAGGAACTGCTGGAGCTTCCGCCATCTTGTAGTCCACCAATGCATGGTCCTTGTCAGGGTTAGTCTGGACCTGCCCAGCCTCAACAATGAGCCCAAGGAAGGAAACCACTGGGCAATGGAACTCACACTTCTCTACCTTGACAAACAGCCTGTTCTGAAAAAGCCTTTGCAACACCTAGTGAATGTGCCCAATGTGTTAATCGGGAGTAAAGTAGGATGTAGTCAAGATAGACAAAGGTGATATGATTCATGAAATTCCTCAAAACGCCATTTATTAGGGCTTGGAAAACCCTGGGGGCATTGATAAGGCCAAATGGTATTAATAAATATTCTAAATGTAATGAAAAAGTAATAGCACTCATTATCATGCATTTTGTCTCTTGCAATCAGTGTATGTGAGTGTGTTGTCATCAGTGTGCCTGCCATGTAAGCTGTTCTTCATTGACAGGTTGCATAATCCAGAGCACTGCACACGTGTGAGGTAGTGTATTTGTGGTACCTGTAACTCCAGGTGGCCAGTGAGTGAGAGTAGTCACCAGCCTTTCTGGCCCTACTGTGTTTCCTCAGTCAGCAATAATCCAGTACTGGAAATAAATCTAAATCTGGTTTCACTGACTAAACACATGGTTGTTATGGCCTCTCTGAACACCCTATTTTCAACGTAGTGCCAGTGTGTGTTCTGGAGTGATTGTCTTGTGGAAATTTGCCAACAACATAAGAAGATGATTCAGTTCAGTCACAGTGGACTGAACTCTTGGCAAAAGATGGTTGGCTTGTCAATGAGCATCTCACTGGAGTATTTCAGGTGAGACAGATGACTCATAGCTTCTTTGATATCAGCCTTTGACCATAGACAAAAATGCAGCTGAGTACCTGCTACTTCCACCATGGGAGGTGGTCAGCAGTATGCCCTCTGGTACAACTGGAAACGGGGAAACATTTTGACCCCAAAAATGACCGTCTGATGTACTGTTTGTCTGGTTGATGTCCAGTTGCTCTTATGCCGGAGGTGATGACATATTGAGTCAGCCTGATATGGTGATGGTGTTCCTCGAGGGGCTGCTGCTGGAGGGGCTACTGCTGGAACTGCTGGTGCTGGTCAACCAAAACCAACTGGAGTTTTGGAGGTTGTGTGGAGGTTGTTTCTTGGCCTGGACACCACAAGGGTAAAATAACTTCCCAAATTTAAACGTATCTTATACAGCATAATGTCAGGATGGCTGTCTGCCAGCTAAAACTCGGTAGAAGTTGGATGAAGTAAATCCACTACAGAATGACTTTGGACAGATAAAATCCACCTTTTAAAATGGCCCAACAAGAGTCCATACCTGAACCCAATAGTGATGCTGACTGCAATAGAGCCATTCACAGCAGACATCCTCTAAGGAAGAATGGTCCAAAGCTCCTCCTGAATGCTGTGCAGCTTATATCCACAGCTACTGGAAAAGAATGTTTGAGGTTGTTGCTGCCAAAGGAGATTAAGCTACCTATCGAATCACATTCATATTTTGTCCCTTTACTGCTTTACTGTAAATATTTAATGGGTGTGGTAAAAATTAATGTTCAAAAGATTATAATTTGCAAGTGTGTCATAACTGCAGCAGAAGAGAAGCGTGAAAGTCACGTTTTCCATAACTGAACAATTTTCACACTGTGGATAGTGGAGGTGCCTTCTTGTTGTAGTTTTTCAACATGTGATCAGATAAAGTTTATGGTTCTCAGCCCAGTTGACACAGTAAGTTGTGCAGCTTGGTGAGCAGACAGACTTCTCCTTTATCTGATGTCAGTCCACACTCACTCTACGACACAGGCATGAGGCCTATTTCCCCCTTAGTGAAAGTCTAAAAACAACTATAGGACAGACATTTCTTTCAGTTTATCAGGCTGACAGTGAAAACATGCATGCGCGCGCGCACACACACACACACACACACACACACACTGCTGTTCTGATGATATTCCTCAAAAAATTGCATTTTTACATGCAGCTGACCAGGATAATGTTTATCAATGTTCAAGATCATGTCTAAACACATGTTGCTTCATTAGGGTTAATGCACCACTCACTTTTGTTTTCAGTGTGAAATTCTAGTATATCAAACTCCAGAGGACAAGAAACTAAACTCTTTTTTGTCCTTTCTTCATTCATTGACTCACAGCTATGGAACAAATTACAGGCAGCCCTTTTACAGGGGAATTACAGGCAGTAAAATTAGCATGAGTGGCACCACTGGCTGGAGGGGGCAGAGCAGCCCTTCTTAGTTTGGACTGATCAACAAAATTTGGAATACCAATGCCAAGGGGCTTAACTCCTGACATGTCAGATTGCCTCTCTTCTTCAATCGACTCAATTTTTCCTTGTCATACCACCCTGGGTTGAATAATACCAAACCAGATGCCCTGTCCCATCAGTGGCAGTGGGAGGAAGGTTTACCATGAGTGGAGACCATCTTGCCAGCATCATGCTTTGTATTTGCCGTCTCTTGAGGAAGCATCTTAATCCAAGAATCTGTGCACAGCTGCATACTGCAGTGGGGAGGCTTTTCCTCCTTAGTGTGTCATCCTGGCACTCAGCGTACTAAATTCCTGGCCTTCAATGGCAGCTGACAGCCAGTCCTTTGTCAAGGCTTGTACAGAGAGGCTTGCCCAGAATAAGGCTGATATCCAGGTTGCCGTTGGGCTGCTACAACATCTAGAAGTCCCTTTTGGACCTTGGTCGAACATTTCTTTAGATTTTGTAACTGGTATACTTCCTTCAAATGTGGTTCTAAACTGTGGTCCTGACTGCAGTGATTCGCTTCTCCAAAATGCTATGTTTCATTCTGCTAGCCAAGGTCCCTTCCATCAAAGAAACTGCCAAATTAGTCCTACAACAGTCACATCACATCGAGGTATCCAGTTACTGGAATATTCACAGGCATTTCTTGTGCATTCTTTGTGTCTTTTGTCAGATTTTTGTGTTCTGATTGTGTTTGGATATTTGGATTAAGGTTCTCTGACTTTTCCCCTGGCTCTGTCTACTATTGTTTGGACCAATTTACTGGTTTATGCCATTTGGTTTGACTACACCTTTGTTTTGGAATATAGACTCTGTGTGTGTTGTTGTGATCTCTGGGCTTACTGACAAAGATTATTTCTCTGGCTGCTTCAAGACGTTACCAGTTTCCATCAAGGTGTATGTTCTTTGATCATCAACCTTCTATTCCCCATTGTCCTACTTCCCATTGGTGAAAATTCGTCTCTGAGGGCTTGACCTCATCACTGGAAAAATCGGACACCTCTCCTGCAACTGGGCCCACTGCCTCTGTTTTTCCCTCAAATGACAAGGTGGTTTGTCTGTACTCTACTCACTTGGATAAAGGTCAGATTATATTTTAGGACCATGAGCTTACTCATGTCAGACAGGCACAAAATGGAAGCTTTTTCCGTGTGTCATGGACGATTACCATTTCTGGAGTAACCACTATGAATTAATCTGCTGCTCTCTGTTGCAATATAGTATTGAAAAGAGGCATGGAGGAAGGGAAAATAGAAGGCTTTATTGGGGTTGGGAATGCTGTCATTCTACATTTGTGATGCTGATCTGCAATCCTGAATTAGTTGATTATATTGATTTATTAATATGATTTTATTGTAAGCTGTCGTTATTTATACATATGACTGCATAGAAGGTTTTGATGCTGTCTGGGTCCATTCAACAGCTGTGCAGCATTCTTATTATCCATATGATCTGCATCATGGTTAATGTCTATATTCAATTCAATTCAATTCAATTTTATTTGTATAGCGCCAAATCACAATACAAATCATCTCAAGTCACTTTACAAAAACTAAAACTAAAAACCCAACAATTCCCTTATGAGCAAGCACTTGGCGACAGTGGAGAGGAAAAAACTCCCTTTAACGGAAGAAAAAAACCTCCAGCAGAACCGGGCTCAGTTTGGGCGGCCATCTGCCTCGACCGGTTGGGGTGAGTGGATAGAGCAGAGAGAAAAGAACAGCAACAATAAACAACAAATAGACACTGCAAGTTGGTGGGGCCAGTAACTGCACATCAGCGATAAACAGCTCCAGGACCAGGGACACCTGCAGAAGGTACAGAGAGAGAGAGAGAGAGAGAGGGAGGGAGAGAGCACAAACTAGGGGAGAGAGAGAGCACAAGGTTAGTAACATTCAATGGTGGAATATACATGAGGTGGGAGGGGGGGGGGTTAGGGTAGGGGAGCTCAGTGCACCGATGGTCCTCGGGCAGTCTAGGCCTATAGCAGCATAACTAACTAAGGGATGGTTCAGGGTTGCCTGAAGCCAGCCCTAACTATATGCTTTGTCATATAATTAATTGTAAAAAGGTCCATATTTATAGATTATTTATTTTGATTCTAATCTATGTGTTGTATATTTTTACCTTGACTCAAATCTGTTTACGTGATTCAGCATGAAAGGAAAAGCCAAATCATTGGTTAATATTTAAAACAGTAATTTTTTGGGTAAAACTTTCCGGCACTGCACTGTACACTGCATGGAGTTGCAGCCTGTTACAGAATGGGCAAGCTATATACACAGACAAGTTACTTGTTTTACTTTTTATACTGTATTTTTTGGGCTTATTTTTACGGCATCAGGAGACCACTTCCACCATGGCTCTTTTGTTTACGAGTGTGAACAGCTGCTGGTGCTACACAACACCCAGGTACTTTGTGTGGTGAGGACACACATACGTAAGGAGATTAGGAGGAAAAGAAGCTGGAGTATTGCGATGTGAAAGGAAAAGACGGTATAAACCAACACTGCTGTCTGTCCTTATGGGGAATGTAAGATCTCTCCCCAACAAGCTGGAGGAGCTAATGGCGCTGATGTGCCTCCACAGTGAGTACAGGGAGTGTAGCATCATGCGCATTACTGAGACATGGTGAATGGCTAACGTCTGATAACACTGTAATCAGCACAAACTGGGCTACAATAATATGTGAGCAGCAAGTTTATACATGATTTTATTTTTGAGAAAACAGCCTTTATACATGGTTAGTAAAAAACTAAAAATTTTAACTCACTGAAATAAGGCCATAAAACACAAACAGAACATTGGGTCACAAGACTTTTGAGAAATGCATCTTGTAGGCTAAAGTGTTTGCTTCAAAATGATGTGAAAGTCATCATGTTCACTCATTCGCAGAAAACAATACACTTAAATTTTCTAAGACACAGAAGATATTTCAAGCTTATTTTTGTGTGGCAAGTATTCGCTGAGATTCTGTTTTTTTTCCTTTTGTGTCTGTGAAGAGAGATGACAGAAGACAGAGAGCACACCCTGTCTGCTTTCTTTATTTTACAAAAGCAAGACCCTTTACAGATTCGAATGATATATTGCTTTTATCTGTATGACCAAAATTGACGGAGTAATTTAAGTTTGTTTTGGCATTATCAGGAGGAGATGCCTCAAAACGCATGGGCGCGTTCGTCGACCCCTGAGGGTTAAATTACGCACTACGGATGCGTATATATCCCTGTACAGATTTCAACTCATACGAGTGGATAGGACACGGAGAGAGAGCAGTAAGAGGAGGGGAGGGGGATAGCGATGTTTGTAAAGGATAGATGGTGTAACCCCAAACACATCAGGGTTAAGGAGAAACTTTGTACCGAGGACATTGGACTTCAGCGATACTACCTGCCCCGTGACTTCTCGCACATCATTGCGATAACTGTATTTACAGGACTTAAAACACTGCAATTATGAATGTCAGGTCATGTTTTGCCTGAGGGATAACTCATTGCCTTGGCAAAAGCACATCTGGTGAACAGCCCCACCTCTGATAAAGCGTACAGTGGTTCTCTGCACTTTTCTAGGGAAGCACGCTGGATGAAACAGTACTGGTCATGGCTGAATGGGGCTCAGCAACTGGCAAAAACATCCAGATTGTTCAAATCTGTACATTAGTATGCTCAAGCTACCTGAAGTTGAAATTAGAATGTATTTAAGATACTGCACCAATCAAGTGCCAATATCATCACACAACAATCTTAACTACCCTTAACAATTTTTATTATTACAGTTCATACTAAATATAAACATGAAAATGAAATTAATTTCATCCATCCATCCATTATCTGTACCTGCTTATTCCACTTTATGGTCACAGGGATCTGCTGGAGCCTATGCTAGCTCTCTTTGGGTGAAAAGGCAGGATTGCACCCTGGAAAGGTCACCAGTCCGTCTCAGGGCCACATAGAGACAAACAACCACAGACACGTTCACTTCTTTGGGAAATTTAGGATCACCAATCAACCTGACATACATGTTTTTGGACTGTGGGAGGAAGCTGCAGTACCCAGAGAAAACCCACACGAGCACAGGGAGAACATGCAAAGTAATTTATAGAGCTGAAAAGGCAGCAGTTTCAGTACATTAAGGCTAATCAATAAAATGGAAAGAGGAAAATGAGAGACAGTTCAAGTGATTAGAAAGACAGATACAGGAAAGGAAGCCCAGGCATTACAAGAAACAAAGACATTTCCACTAAATGAGCTGTTTGTTTTCCACTTACCAGTTTTGAGAGTAAATATTACGTTAGTGCAAGAGCTGTAGCTAATAAATGCCATTTAAAACTCAACAGTACTGACCCATGGTTAATCTAAAAGCTGCACAAACTCACAAACAAAAACTCAAAGTGAAATAAACCCACAGTATAAAAAGCCCCCTGAAAAAACTGACTGATGGCTTGTTGAGTTAAAAGGAGTCACTTGCACTTCATTAGAACAAATTTAAAATCCAAACCCACAGCATATTGCATGAGGCAATCCCTTAATCCACAATGTGATATTGGAAAAGCCAGCACAAAACATCCTTGTGTCACAACTTTGGTGTTTCGCAGCATGGGTGTAACCTGCAGATGACCCCAGCTAGGTGCAGGTTAATGAAAACAGCTTGAAGGGGATTTGTCCCCTGCTGTCATCTTTTGCCTTCCGTGGCTCAGGCCAGATGCTTTTGAAGAAGAGCCAGGCAGAGAGCATCATATTAGGCCTCCAAACAAATCACTCAGGGCCCCATGTATAAATGTTGCGTACTTACAATACATTTGCCTGAAAGAAGCATACATCACTTCCGATGCACAGGTTGTGATGTATATAAAAACCAAACTTGACACCCGTATGTAAATTTGGTTTGATCCGGACAAAATCAGCTGTATGCAGAGAAAACTGCACTTGCCACCACCATTTTTAATAGGTTGCATGTGCTCCCACCGACTGTAATCACATTTGGTCTTCAAATTGCTGGTATAGGAGTAGAAAGATTTAGTGTAGGATACCTTAAAGTTGGCAGCAGCAACATCTTGCCACTTGTAGCTGTTTTTTTCTTTGTAATGCCCCTACTGTGACCTTTTGTTCTTTTCTCACCTGTCACCGTGAGCCACCGTAACAAAAGAACAGCTGCATGCCAGACTCATTAATATGCTTATCAACATTCATGGTGTGCTTCACATTGACTATTTATGGTTAAAAGTAGGCACGTGCATGATGAGGGATGTGACTAAATAAACAAATCACATATAGTGGAATGTGTGCACATTTTTTTATAAATCAAAATATTTACATTGTGGTTGGTGGGTTGCAACACAGTCATGTGAAGAGTATAGAGAGGACCGTGTTGTGCTCCGCTCAGAGTCAGGGTGAATTAGGTGTATTTACCCCGCCCCCTTTTTTGCAAATGGCCGAACAACACGTAGCTAAATTAAACTAACTGTTGTTCTTACATTTTAAGAGTTATATTGACGACCTTGGTGCCGTTTGAAGCAAAAGCGTCCCAGTTTTCTATCGGCGCGCAGTAAAATGTGAAATATGACTCCCCTCCCCCTCTAGCGTCGAGCGCTGTTTGCCCAGTGTTGTCAAGGCTACATGTACAGTAAGGAGGGGCCATTTAAAGCCCACTGTTGCAACATCTGGCTCGACTTCCCATATATTGTTGCAAAGGTCTCATCATTGGCTACAAGATGCGTCAGTCACCATTTACGAACAATATGACTGGCTAATTCTCCTGTCAATCGAAGTTAGAATATGCCCCCCTGACTGGGATTTACTCTGAGGATGTGAATTCTATTGGTTTTACCGCCATGAAACATAGGAAACACATTTGATTGAGGCCTCATGTGATTCACAGAAGCTTGCTATATCAAACTTTATTGAATAAACGGACAAAACAGCCGTAAAACGAAGCGGTTTACGGCTTTTTATGAGGAGGACGATGGATTTATGGATTTACTGTACAATATTACGTCTTTTTGGACTAAAACATGGGTGCAATTTGTTCTATGGATTCTAACGAACAAAACGATATGCGACACTCTATATTTGAGTACACATATGAATTAACACGACAGAAAGGTAAGGAACAGCGTATTGTACTGTATTTGTACTTTTGTTAAATATTAAGAAACTGTAGTCGCTGTGATTATTCAATCCAAAATTGCTTTATGTCATTTGAATTGTGAGACTTTAAGGTTTTATTAGACATAAAATTTATTAGACTGTATCCACATTTTCCGACGATCTTTTTGTGACATATCTAGACATACTAATATCGGCTCGGATCCGATCCAAGGGTGACTATGGTGTGACCGGCTAGTCTGCGGCTCATACTGCTACATATACTATTTTCTGTTAAAATAAAGATTTTACCTGTGTCTTTGGTCCATATGCGTAACACAAACTGTGACAGGTAGAGGTTCTGTACTGCCCTTATACAGACAATTTTCATACGACAGCACATAACAGTCCCAGATCATGTTTTACATACTAGTAGGGCTATTTGTTGCTATTTTGAAAATTTTAACCCCATTACCCTTACTGTTTCTAGCTGAGATTATTGCCCACATGAAACCCACCACATGCAGCCTTGAGCCTCAAGGAGGTTTTTGATACAAACTGTTATTCCATTGATCATAAAACACTCTGTAGAAAGGAATGTTTTTCACTTAGTTTTTAAATTGGCTGGCGCAACCTCTTTTAAAGAAACAGCTCAAAGACTGATATCAACAGACGCTATCAAATCATCTCAAACCTGCCTTCCACCATTGGCTGCCTGCCTGTTTCAGAACTAATTTAAGGTATTACTGATTACTTTTAATTTATGCCTGGGTATAGTTCCAAGTTAACTAATTGTTGAGCCATTATGAGCCACCCCCTCAGATTGGGCCTTCTGACTGTTTCACTGTCAAGGTGAAAATCTAAGAGTGACTGAGCTTTTGCCATCATGGCACCTGAGGAAAAGGCATCTCAGTGTTTTCCTTTTTTTAATCTGTTAAGCACATTTTAACCACCTTGGAAGACCAGAGGCCGTTAGCCACTGAGGCTGCGTGCAAAAAAAAAGAGAAAAATACTGTATACTGTTGTGGTTACACTACTGAAGTGCACTGTGTCCCTTTGTTTTCCTAGCTGGACAACCCTGATGAGCAGGCAGCGCAAATTAGAAGGGAGCTGGATGGAAGACTGCAGATGGCAGATCAAATCGCTCGGGTAAGGAACATAAGATTGTTGGTTTGATGGCGCAGTTCCCAGGTCCTGATGTGTAAAATTTTACAATTTTTCTTTTTTACATGGATTCTCCTCCTTGATTATGGTTTGCTGGTGTATTTTATTCTGATGTCTTAAAAATTACACTTTAGGTTAGATTGGCATTACAAATGTATAGTATTAAAGATTTTTAATCACACAATTAGTAGACTTCAGAGTTTAGACAAATATCTGTCCAGTATAACCTCAAACTTGTGCTTCTTTGTCTGTGAGGTAATTTTGGACATTCTGTGTATACTTCTATTTCATTAATTGACTTTGTTTATTTTTTGATCAGCATGGTGGAAGGTTTCCCAGGTTTTCATCTAGAGAAATGGAGGCAATGTACATTGAGGAGCTGCGTTCTTCTGTAAACTTGCTGATGGCCAACCTGGAGAGCATGCCAGTGTCTAAAGGAGGAGAGTTCAAGCTGCAGAAGCTAAAACGAAGCCACAACACATCCATAATGGACATGGGCCAGGAGGATGAGAACACACTGTCCAAATCTGATGTAGTGCTGGCATTCACGCTGGAGGTTGGTGGACAGTTCCGATGAGTTTAGAATATGTTTGGCTTTGTTATTAATATAGTATAGAGTATGGTTGCAACAGCAGATGGGGTAAAAGTGATTTAGTTGACATTAACAACCATTATGTGATCAATCAGGGCAAGATAAAGTACAGTTTGTGCTGAAGGGGTGTTTTAAAGAAAAGGACAGAGTATCATTATAATAAAAATGGTTTCTAATGAGTATGAATGTTATCAGACAGTTTGCATATATACATACATACACACACATCCATCCATCCATCCATCCATATAATTATCTATACCCGCCTATTCCTAACCAGGGTCACAGGGATCTGCTGGAGCCTATCCCAGCTCCCTTTGGGTGAAAGGCATTGGTACACCCAGGACAGGTCACCAGTCCATCACAGGGCCACACAAAGACAAACAACCACACACACTCACACTCACTCCTGTGGGCAATTTAGGGTCACCACTCAACCTGACATACATGTTTTGGGACTGTGGGAGGAAACCGGAGTACCCAAGAATGAGGAGAACATGCAAACTGCACACAGAAAGGTCCCTGACGGGTTGCAAACCCAGGCCCTTCTTGCTGTGAGGGTACAGTGCTAACCACTTTTCCACCAATACACACACATATATAAATAAAAATATATTTACATATAAGAAAAGAAATGGCAGAAAGGAATGGGCAAGAACACCAGGGGAGCAAAACATCAACTACTGGTAGATAAAGCAATCGCTCGAGACTGTAAGACCAGGCAGACCAACCTGTGCACCGCCTAGATTGACTACAAGAAAGCCTACGACTCAGTGCCTCACACATGGATCCTGGAATTCCTGGAGCTGTACAACATCAATAGGACCCTAGGAACCTTCATAAGGAACTCAATGGGACTGTGGAAAACAACCCTAGTAGCCAACCTCAAGCCGATAGCACAAGTCTCCATCAAGTGCGGCATCTACCAAGGAGATGCTCTGTCCCCGCTGTTGTTCTGCATAGGCATGAACCCCCTCAGTCAGATCATCACTAAGACTGGCTTCGGATACCGACTGCGAAATGGGGCAACCATCAGCCACCTCCTGTACATGGATGACATCAAGCTGTATGCCAGGACCGAGCGAGACATCGACTCACTGATCCACACCACCAAGATATACAGCAACGACATTGGAATGTCATTCGGACTGGACAAGTGTGGTCGAATGATAACGAAGAGAGGGAAGGTTGCCAGGACTGAAGGAGTTGAACTCCCAGAAGGCAGCATAGTGGATGTTGAGGGGAGCTCCAAGTACCTTGGGATCCCACAGGCAAATGGGAACCAAGAAGAAGCCGCAAGGAAAGCAGCCACAGCCAAATACCTACAGAGAGTAAGGCAAGTCCTAAGAAGTCAGCTAAATGGGAAGAACAAGGTCCAAGCCATCAACACCTACGCCCTGCCGGTCATCAGATACCCCGCTGGCATAATAAGCTGGCCAAAAGAGGACATAGAAGCCACGGATGTCAAGACAAGGAATCTCTTCACAATGCATGGAGGACTTCACCCCAAATCCAGCATCCTGAGACTGTACGCTAAGAGGAAGGAAGGAGACCGGGGACTGGTGAGCGTCAGAGCCACCATCCAAGATGAAACAGCCAAGATCCATGAGTACATCAGGAAGATGGCCCCAAGCGATGGAATACTTAGTGAATATCTCAGGCAACAGAAGCCCGATGCAGAGGACGAAGAGCGAGAACCATCATGGCAGGACAAACCCCTGCACGGCATGTACCACCAACAGATCCAAGAAGTGGCTGATATCGAAAAGTCCTACCGGTGGCTGGAAAAAGCTGGACTGAAAGACAGCACAGAGGCACTGATCGTAGCAGCACAAGAACAGGCCCTGAGCACAAGATCGATAGAGGCCGGGGTCTACCACACCAGGCAGGACCCCAGGTGCAGGCTGTGCAAAGATGCCCCTGAGACAATCCAGCACATAACAGCAGGTTGTAAGATGCTAGCAGGCAAAGCGTACATGGAACGCCATAACCAAGTGGCTGGCATAGTGTACAGGAACATCTGTGCCGAGTATGGGCAGAAGAGCGCAGTGCTAGGAACAGCTAAGATACTGCGAAGAACCCTCAAACTCCCAGGCCTCTGGTAGAGGACCCGAGATTGAGGAAGACACACACATCATCCATAGGGGTGAGACGGGAATTTTTTTTTTTTTTTTTATATATATATATATATGACCAATCTAGTATGTTATATATTTTCAGGTTTTTACAGGATTTTTACAGTGTATAAGTGATCAGGTCAGCTAGGGGTCTATTGGGAGCAGTGCTGGCTGTATAGTCTGATAGCAGTAGGGAGGAAGGACCTGTGGTAGCGCTCCATCACACATCTGGGATGGAGCAGTCTGTCACTGACAGAGCTGCTCAGTGCTGCCAGAGTCTCATGAATAGTGTGACAGTCATTGTCCAGCAGGGAATATTAGGTTGGCCAACATCCTCCTGTCTCCCACCAACTGCACTGGGTTAAGGGGATTTCCCCAGTACAGAGCTGGCCCTCAGTTTGTCTAGTCTTTTCCTGTCCGCAGTCAAGATGCTGCTACCCCAGCAAACCACTTCACTGAAAATGGCTGAGGCTGGCACTGTGTCTAAAAGGTCTTCAGGAGTGTCCCCTGTAAAGGGAATCTGGAATCTTACTTGACTAGTCAAGCTTATTGTTCAGATGAACAGCCAGGTACTTATGAGAGTCCAGTCTCTCAATGTCCATTCCTTGAATGTTCACTGGTGTCGGTGTCTGTGCCTGCAGTCCACCACCAGATCTGGAGATGGAGATGATTCCTCAGACACCAGTCCACAAAATCCTGCATCAGTCCTCTGTACTCCCCGTCAGCCTCCATTCAGATTATTGCAGAGTGACCAGAGAACTTTTGTAGGAAGCAGTTCAGTGAGCTGTACATGAAGTCTGCAGTATATAGGATGAAGAGGAGTGGTGCTAAGACTGTTTCCTGTGGAGCCCCGGTAATGCAGGCTACTATGTCAGACACACAGTCTCATACCCTCACATAATCTGGATGATTGGTGAGGATAATCCAGAATCCAGTCTGATCAATGAAAGTCTTCCCCCATGTGCTTCACCTTGTCCCTCAGAAGCCTCGGCCGTATGGTGTGGAATGCACTAAAAAAATCAAAGAACATGATGCTCACAGTGCTCCCAGGCAGAGAAAGTAGGAGGTAGATGATGGTATCATCCACCCCAATGCCAGGCTGGTAAGCAAACTGAAGCTTGTCCTGATCAATTACATCTATAGATGAGCTCACCAGAGGTGGAGATGGACAAGGACCAGCCTCTCCAGTGTCTTCACCAGGTGTGATGTTAGTGCCACTTGCCTCTAGTTGTTTATGTCCTTTGGGTGCTGTGTCTTGGTACTGGTACCACACAGGATATTATCCACAGTTGTGGTACCTTCACCATTCCCAGACACAACTACTCCACATAGATGATCTGCACAGGACTTGAGGACCCTGGAGCTGATCTGGCCCTGCAGCTTTCCTTGCTTTGATCTTCCTGAGCTCATTTCTCAACTGGTCTGTTGTCAGAGACAGACTGTGGGTCAAAGTGCTGGATGGTGTGGGTGAGGGGGCTGGGCTGTTAGCAGTGGAACTAATGGGAAGTGGTCCCCCACAGCCTGAGAATTGGTCTTTCTGTGGCCAAGAGGGTTTTTAAACCTTTCCATACTACACTGATGTTGTTCTGCTGCAGCTGTTCCTCCATCTTACTCCTGTAGCTGGCTTTCCCCTCCTGTATCTTCCTCCTCAGCTCCCTCAGCTCTCCCTGGATCATTTGTACATTTAAATGACTGGAGATCATGTGACTAAAACTAAAAATGAGATTCTTACAGTCCAGATAATAGCTATTTGGACAGTGTGAACAGGCATTTCTTTCTGTTCTTCAGCACATTTCAATTTTAAAAGAAAAAATGGATCTTACATTAGATGGCAAGTCTCAGCTTTAATTTGACTAATCTTACATTAATATTAAAAAACTGTGAGTTGACTGGTTGAGAGAAACACCTGTTTTCAGTGTCATTGCAAAGACTTTTAAATATTTTTAATATTTTTTGTATTGTCCCTTATTTCATTTCAATCTATATGTGCTGAAGAACAGGGCCTGTGTAATAATATTCTGGACTGTCTGTGGAAATAAAACATGTTTGTGTCTTGAGGACAGGAAAATTATTGTGCAATCAACCGTCGTGTTTGACGTGGAGATTCTCATTTTACTCATTCTAGCCTAAAACAGCTTAATAGGTGTTATCGTGCTTTGTGTTTCATAGCTGCTCCGCACTAGCAACAAAAAGAGAACTACACTCTATTGTTTTTATTTACAAATGTATCCTGCAACATCTGCCTCTGTGTCACGATTTGGCTAGTGCCAATACAAAGATTGGGCCCAAGGTGCAGACAGAACACATGGTGACAGAACAGTTAAACAACAACCAGTTTAATAGAACAGGAAAATATAAATAGGGATGCCCAGAAACAAAGGAGAAACAAGGAGATAATACAAAACTGAACATACCCTGAGAGGAGAATCCAAAACTAAACTAGCATTATGACTATTTTACTGACTCACTGGTTTCTACCATCTTAGAGAAAAGACACTTTTTCATCACTTCTGGTATCTCTTCCTTTAATCTCATCATTATAATGTTTACTTTAGCCTGGCAGTATGGGGGCTTACTAATGACAAAATTATTGAACAAGCAGAAAATTCAGGTTTTAATCAATCTGCAATATTGGAAGATGAGCAGGTTTGAGATTTACAAATGTAAACACAAAGAATTATTTTACTTAATGTGCAGTCAGATTGTTACTGTTCACAGGCTGTCAAATGGGTGGAAACTTGAGTTTACTTTGTTGTCAGCTGCAAGGGATAATTCCAAAAACAAAACGAAATGAAAAAATTCTGTTGACACAAACCAAAAGAAATAATTACTCTGGAGCCTCAAAACATTAATGACACGCAATAAAAGAGGTGGGAAAATATAGCTATTAACAGGATTGTATTGTATTCCATGTTCATATCAGACGCCAAATATTTACACATACAATGCACAAAGTAACACATAAAAGCAGCACATAAGCCATAATAACTGAAAAATGCCATGCACATGTCCTGATCAATTACATAACGCATATTACAGCTGATGAAGTAAGGTGTGTATGCATTTCATCTTCACAGTAGCATTAGAAATATGAATTGTTATCAGTTTTTGCAATATACTGTGGTTTGCACAAATCGAAAATAGTAATTTGTGTTTTGAGGCTTTTAAATGTTATTTTCCAGCCAGAGGTAAAAGCTATTTCTGGGCACTGACCCTCAAAAATACCCAACACTCATGCTGACATCTGAAAGCATAAAGATAAAGATGTGACATACAAGTTGTCACATATAGCAAAATTTAAACAATAAAAATTCAAACATAACATTCAAACAGTATGTGCTCAGCAATACTGACATACTAAATAGAAGAGATCATGTTGGCATTAAGTTTCTGTTAGGTTTTGGGTGATAAACTGTGTGCGTGTGTGTGTGTGTGTGTGTGTGTGTGTGTGTGTTTCAGGTAGTAATCATGGAAGTTCAGGGTCTGAAGTCATTGGCTCCAAACAGGATTGTTTACTGCACCATGGAGGTGGAAGGCGGACATAAACTGCAGACAGACCAAGCGGAAGCCTCAAAACCTACGTATGTACAGTACACATACACATAGACACACATTTAATGCAATCTGTTTATCTCTAAGTTGTTTCACTAACTGGTGCTTTACAGTTTTAAACATACTCTGCTGAAAATGTGTTTAGTAATATGAGCTTCAATAATAATACACAGTGCCTCTTGCTGGTTAAATGTCTAATTAGATGACCATCAGTGTGCCATGCATATAGTGCATAATATGATTTTTCATACTAAAGCAATATATGTTGTAGTGAATTTAAGGCAGTATTCAGGCAGGTGTAAAAATCATTTATGGCATATGTTCCATCCAATCATACTCTATGTTTACATCAAATCTTATTCAACTTTGCAGTCCATATAATCACTTTGATGCTCCTTCAGCAGTGATTTTATGTTGAAGTAGTCGATGCTGTAAGAGTTTAGAGCTCAAGGATAGATCTTGAGTATACTTACATTAAGAGATCAGAACATATGCTCTCTGCAATGTTTAAACTCAGGGGGTGAATGCTTAATTTAATGTGTACTTTTTCAGTGTCAGAATAATAGGGTATCATACATGGCCCTGATCGGAAAACCTAGCCTTGCTTGGGCCAGCTTTCACTGATCAGCCCACATCATGGTCACATCAATGAAAGCCTCACGGGTTGCTAAATATTTCACACTGGGAAAGGGTTAATACAGCTTGATCAGCAGATGGAAGTATGACTGCACGATTCTCACCATTCAAATATATTTTCAATATGGGTGCAGAATTTGTGCTAGGCCTTGGGCCAATATTACATTAATACTGAACATAAAGGAATTGATGCTTGTGAAAAATTTAGATGGCACCTGCATATCATTGACAAACAGTAGTGCTTGCCTATCAGACATAAGCACTTCTGTGGTGCCCTTTGAGCATGGCCCTATACCCTAACTAAACCAGTAGAAATGTTTAGTTACCAGCAGACGTTGTCTGTACTGAGCAGCTTCTGAATGTGAGTATATGGACCTTTGGGAATATCATCAAGGTGTTCCTGTAAAAGAGAGATATATATTTTTATATCAAAGCATTTTCATATGACTTAATATTTTTCCCGGGGATACATGCCATGATCTGTGATGATGGAAAACATCTGTGTTCTCTCTAAGCTTTCTTTCTTGTATGTGATGCATGCGTGTAGTTGGGGTACCCAGGGTGATTTCACCACCACCCAGCCATTACCTGCTGTCAAAGTGAAGCTGTTCACTGAGAGCACAGGAGTGTTAGCTCTGGAAGATAAGGAGCTGGGAAGGGTAAGAAATCACTCTGGTACAATTCTGTTTAACTTGGAATATTTCACATTTGTATATCTTGTATAGCTCATATACAGTACATTATTTTCATGTTATTACTCCTAGGTTGTCCTTCACCCGACTCCCAACAGCCCTAAGCAGGCTGAGCTCCATAAAATGACTGTGTCTAAAGGATGCACAGACAGTCACCTCAAAATCAAACTGGCCATTCGTATGGACAAACCACAGAATATGAAGCATTGTGGGTAAGTGACAGTAAGACTCTGGATGCTGGTGGCTCCAGTTGTTCTGAAATTAGATCTGTATTATAATTCAGATGGTTTTTAGTTGAACACATTTGTTTGTGTCATCACAGTTCTGTATATCTATCACCCTTTGGGTTTTCAACTAAATTCAATTCAATTCAATTTTATTTGTATAGCGCCAAATCACAATACAATCATCTCAAGGCACTTTACAAAAATCAAAAAACCCCAACAATTCCCTTATGAGCAAGCACAAGGTGACAGTGGAGAGGAAAAACTCCCTTTAATGGAAGAAAAAACCTCCAGCAGAACCAGGGTCAGTTTGGGCGGCCATTGGGGTGAGTGGATAGAGGAGAGAGAAAAGAACAGCCACAATAAACAACAAATAGACACTGCAAGTTGGTGGGGCCAGTAACTGCACATCAGCGATATACAGCTCCAGGACCAGGGACACCTGCAGAAGGTACAGGGAGAGATGACAGAGAGAGAGGGAGAGAGCACAAACTAGGGGGGAGAGAGAGCACAAAGTTAGTGACATTCAGTGGTGGAATATACATGTGAGGGGGGGGGGGCGGGAAATGGAAAGGAGGCTCAGTGCACTGATGGTCCTCAGGCAGTCTAGGCCTAAAGCAGCATAACTAAGGGATGGTTCAGGGTTACCTGAAGCCAGCCCTACCTTTTTCACAGCAGTGCTGGAGGCCAGGGCTATGCCATCTAAAGTAGCTACAATTTTAGAAAAGCTATTTCTGAGGTTTTTAGGCGCAAATGCAATACCTTCTGTTTACTCTGAATTTAAAAGTAGAAAGTTACTGGTCATGCAGGCCTTTATGTCAGACATGCTGAAAGTCTGGTTAACTGGTTTATGTTATCAGGTTTCATAGATAGATACAGCTGAGTGCCATCTGCATAGCAGTTATAATTAATAGAGTGCTTCCTAATAACATTGGCTAAAGGAAGCATGTATAAGGTGAACAGAATCGGTCCTAGCACAGAACCTTGTGGAATTCCATAACTTTTGTGCGCATGGAAGGTTCATCACGGACATGATAAAATTGTAATTTGTCCAATAAATAGGATTGGAACCATTTTAATGTTGTTCCTCTGATACCAGTCACATGCTCCAATCTCTGAAATAAGATGCTGTGGTCAATAGTGTCAAATGCAGCACTAAGGTCTAGGAGGACAAGTATAGAAACAAGTTCATTATCTGAATCTAATAACTTAAATTGTTCCTCTGGCTTGCTCCAACATAGAAATGCTTGTGAAGGTGTCAGATTATTTAATGACTGTAAGCCTTTACAATTGCAGGCTGTAGTGCCGTGAACTGGAAAAGAAATGTCAGCCTGAGATGTGGCAGTGTTTTATATACACTGGTGCATATAGACGTCCTGCTTTCATTGCTCTTCTTTCTGTAGCTGTGAGTAGCTATATATTTTCCTTTCTCCCTCCCTCCACTTCATTTGCTTTCTATGGTCCCTTGGAGGAGCGTGTTGGACCTCCCAGTAAGATGCCCACACTATCTTGCGCTACAGTGTTACTGGTTCTGCTCTCTGCACAGCACACAGGCAGGGCCCCCACCTCCTGGATGTTGTTTTATTTAGGACAACGTGCAGAAGCAACTGGGAGGGACAACGGGGAAAGGCAGATTGTGTTGAGTTCACCAGGAAGCAACAGGGAAAAATCTAATTGGGGCCCTCAACCTTTGATGTTCTTTTAGGCAGCTATCTCCTCCTGCATGTTTTCATGTCAAAATTCACAGTTTCGAGACTTACCAAATTTGATATCCTGAATTTCATAGAATGCAGGCAATTGTGTAATCATTATGTAAACATTATTCATTATGTAAGCATTATTAGCAAAGTAATTTGAGTTGGAGTTTCAATCAAAGTGCCTTCAGCAAACAGACCCACCATCTGAATATAATTAGAAAATGTGTCTGCATAATGATTCATTTGTTCCACCTAACTACTGCCTCCCTGGTTAAATGAACAATTCAGTTCCTAGGCAAAAACAATGTGAAGTCCACATTCTCACTTCACACACATACCAACCCCATATTATTTCCACATACATACAGTGCACTTATACAGTATATTTTCTGTATATTTGGCATTTTCTCTGTGGTATTTGTGCTATTTTATGTATTCATGTCCATGTTCATTCTTGTTTTTTTCTGTTGGGGTTAAGCTTGTGTTCCATTGTGGGATGATGAACCTGAGAAAGAACATTTGACTACATTACTTCACAAGCATTATCTAAGTGACACAGGGAGCTATGTATGGATATCTTTTATTGGTATTTACATCAGTCTCTGTGGCTTTAACATTTTATTTTTGTGTTCTATACAACAAAGAGTGCATATGTTACATATCATCTTGATTTGCATTAAAAAATTGCTTCTCATGCTGTAACTTGCTGTAACAAATGTAACAAAATACACTGTGATTATTTTCTGCTATAAGATTTAGATTTATGTTGTCACAAAAATTACTAAATTAATGTTATTAGTTAACACAGCTCCATGAAGATCAAGGATTTTAGTCAAAATTATTATTAAGCATTTCATAACATTGCCAAACCCTATATATTAAACTTAGGAAGCAGTGTCAATTATACTAATTGTTGTCTCTGTTCATTGGTTTTCTTCTCTCATTAAGGTTCGTGGCTGCAGCTGTATTTTAGTGAAATCCCTTCCAGGCCAAATCAGGGTGTTTTAATTTTTGTGACCCATTCTATATATAAAATTGATATGTTGTGTTCACTTTAATTGTCTGCCATTCCATCAGTAACCTAATCATAGTCCAAAATCCAGCTCACCCATCACCTTCCCTGTCTTTGACATGTTAGCAAAGACATCCTACACAGCTGTTACTGGTACCAGCCTTGATGGCTGAATTCCATACATATCCCCTTTGCCAGCCCCTCGCATAGACATTGTTAATGTCAGTGATTATACTTGTGCTTTTTTACTATAATAAATATTTTCTCCATAAAGGGGTTTTCAACATAGACAAGAAACAACAAATAAACAACAGGATTATAAAATGTGATGTTTAAAAAGTGTACTGTGTCTGGTTGCAGAAATCATATTTTACCAGGAGATGTCAGTAGACACAAAAGGAAAAAAAATCAGCATAACGGTGACACTGAAAAATCACTCTAAAAGTGTCCTTTGTCTCAATCAGTGTTTTTTTAATCCAATAGGTATCTATGGGCCATTGGCAAAAACGTATGGAAAAGATGGAAGAAAAGATTCTTTGTGCTGGTTCAGGTAAGCACAGATAATACCATTATGTTTTCACAGCATTTTTTTATACTTATAAGATATAAATCACATGGTTTACTGTATGGAAAAAACAATCACAAAAATCTAATACATACATGGGTTAGCAATTTGAATTGGTAGCGGTAGCTGATGGATCACCTTATCATCACCAAAGTTGTCACTTTTCCAGTCGTGGCAGCTATGACAACTGTAAGTGTTTAGTGCACTCAGTTCTCCATCTGGGGGTGTGGATCCCAGTAGTGTGACTTCCTATACAGATGGGATCACTGCAGGTATACAAGGCTCATATGTTAATCTTCTGTCTATCTTTATGATTGTAATATTTTCTTTGGCCACATGCTGTGAGCCTGTCCAGGGTGTACCCCTGCCTTCCACCCGAAAGAGAGCTGGGATAGACTCCAGCAGATCCCCGTGATCCTGGTTAAGGAATAAGCGGTTTAGAAAATGGATGGATGGATGGACTTGTGAGTGCAGCAAGAAAGAAAGATGCAGCTAAGCTGTCTTCCCTAGGCTGTTGGAGGAATGATGGAGAGGCCAAGTGGGCTTTTGTCAGGACATTCGGTGTGGGGGTGAGGTTTGTGTGTCTGTTTATTTGGGGCTGGGGGGGGGGGCAGAAGCAGCCACTTCCTGGTGGCTCTGCATTAGGAGGTGGGCAGCAGGCGGGAGAAGGGGCTTGTCTCTTGTGCGTTGAAGAGGATATGTCTCAGAGCTACATGTTGACAGGGGATTGACAAAGTGGAGTGAACACTAGCTGGCCTTAACACTTGAAGCTAGAAAAGCCTGAGCGCCGCCAACTTGAAGCCTCTCAAATTGCTCCCAGCTACATATATAGCAAGTGACAAATACTGGTCAACAGACTGCACACTTGTGTGTGTTTTGTTTTTATGTCTATGTCTGGATGTTTGTTTTGAGGAGCAGAGATTTTTAATGGCTGTTTCAGAGATGTTGCATTGCAGAGATAACTGTACAATGTGATAGCCCATCTCTGGTCATCTTTGCCCAGTTTTTGTCTTGCAAAACAACTGACTGTTGTTATTTTATTACTAATGTTTGTCTTTATTACTCTATATTTGGATCAATTTCCCTTAAATTGGTCAAAAATATACATTTGGCTCTTGGTCACAAAAGACAGATGTTTTAAAATGAAATTTTAATTTCCAAAATAATACATATTTTTAAATCCAATCTCTCTAAATGCATTTTTATTACTAAAATGTGTTTCTCAATTGGTGAGATTTAGTTTACTACAACTAACACAAATTCATATCTTATTACAGTACTCACATGCACAGCAGCTGTAAATAATAGTAATGCAGACAAAAGCAACTGCCTAAGACTAAATTGAAGTTTGTGGCTGGTGGGGGCACTGCACCCACATCGTCTATTGATTCCCTACCACCAGCTTGGCTGTCTCTGAACAGGCAACTGGCATTTATTGATGATTTTGCTGCTGTGGGAAGCAGCAGGATGAATGCAGAGCTACTGCATCCAGGAGCATTCTGAGGGCTCAGACAAATTCATCAAAACCTACTGGACAGCATTTTATCATTCAGGAAGACAACCATTCTGAACATGCAGCAAAAACAACCAGTTTTTCAGGGTGAAGACATGGAATACCATACCGTCTGACTTAGCTGTGCTCCACTTGCACTTGCACTAAAGGCAGCCCGGAGTGTATGGTGAAAATAAGATGCTGGACATAGTAGTGTGTAGAAGAGGTGACACACACATTGTTCCACTGTATCCCCTACAGATGTATATATAGGATAATTGGATTCTCTTGCAATTTTGTAAAGTAGACTAAAAATAGGACGAAACGGCTACTCTTGCTTTGTCTAAAGGTAACAAAATCTTATATAAACATTGTTTAATTGATTTTTTTAAAAGTTTTTTTTGTATAGAGTTTGATTTTTGTATAGGCAACTTTTGGCATGAAATTAAATTATTTCCCCCAAATGTCAAACGCAACGTGATACCTCTCTCTCTCTGTGGCCTAAGTGACAGGCTTATTGATGATGTACAACATGTTCCCTTATTCTTAGTTCTCTATTTTTTTATTGGTGGCATAACTGACATAATCTGGAACAAATTAGGATTGATTATAAAAGTATGTGACACTACAAATAAACCACACTTCTTTTTCTGTCTGTTAATTCCCTCCATCTGTCTCTTTTCATTACTTCTTCTCCCCTTCACCCTCTGTTGTCTCTCCCTTCCTTATCCTACACACTTCCTGCCTGGTTTCTCTAAATCTAAACATGTTTAGGTTGAACTTAATATTATAATTCTAATACTGTTATTACGTAACTTTACAGTTTAATTTAATTAAGGCATTTTAGTTCACTTTAATTCAACTCAGGTCTCTTCAGTTCTGTTTATTTTACTGAGATGACTTCAGCACAGTTCACTGAGGTTCATTTCAGTATAATTCATTTCAGCTCAGCCACTTACTTTAATTAAACACATTTTAATTATTTTAAGGTAACTTTAATGCATTTCAATTGTTTTCAATCTTAAAAATTGTGGTTATATAAGTTTAATTATATAAGTTTATTTTAGTTCTGTAAATTTTAGATGAATTACTTTAAAAATTTCGATAACAGTATATATTTCAACCCTACAGACATCCTCATTTTATTTGAAATTTACTGTATGTATATGTATATATTTTTGGGGGCTTATTGAGAACTCTACCACATGTCAGGCTTTGGATACAAGTTCTTGTTTTTCGCCCATGAAGGCATATGCCACATCCAGCACAATCATCTCTAGTATTTACAGTATATCCATCCATTCATCCATTCATCCATTATCTATACCCGCTTATCCATACGGTCACAGGGATCTGCTGGAGCCTATCCCAGCTCTCTTGTGGTGAAAGGCAGGGCTACACTCTGGACAGGTCATCAGTCAATCACAGGGCTATTTATATCCATGTCTTTTCTATAATTATGTGAACATAAACGACTGCAGAAATCCCCTTCACTCTCTCTTCCTTTTTCATTGTTTACCACTATCTCTTATCTTCTTTTTCTGCTGGCTGACAGCTGAGAGAGAGAGAGAGAGAGGGTTTACAAGATGTGGGTATTCAGTACTTTACACTCTGATTTGCCTTTGTGGTGTCCTGGAGGCCTGGGAGCTGCTGCAGAGTCGGCCTGGTTCCCTCCATTCCTTACGTAGCCTCCGGTCTCATCAGTGCTGTCGTGGGGAATCTCGTTTGTCACACACACAGGGGAATCCAACACACACATGCTCACAGAATGCAGCTGCAGATAGAATGAGAGCTGCCTCTTGCAGCAGCAGAGGTGGCAACAGCAGCAGATTAGCCAGGCCTTGTGATTTGTGGAGACAGGCTGGTATGACTGGCAGCTATGGTATAGCAGTTACCAAAGCAGGAAGCAGTCAGAAGACACAACCTAACCTAATGGTCAATAATGGCCTTTTATTACCGTCCGAATCCTGTTAGCTTCCAGTAGAGGTTATATCACACCATATAATGTGAACACTTCCCTCTCCTTGTCCAGAAGATGGTGCTGAAAGAAAACCATAGGTGTCATTCAAATTCAAAGTCAACCCCTCAGGATCTTCAATGCACCTATGAAATGATTTACATATTATTTTCTGGATGATGACCACATATTGGCCTGAGAGAGGAACTAAAGAAAGCTTAAGAAAGTGTCAAAAGTGGAAAGAGTGCATCCTTTTGTGAACTTGAATGTGTTCAGTCAAAGTCAACTATGTCAACTGAAACAGGGTATTTTATGTGTGAAAGTGGGACTTTAGGGTGACACAGGAGGAAAGGCCAGAGAGTAATTTTATGCATTAGAAGTCATCCTCTGGAAGTACACCTACCAACAGCAATACACATATTTAATTTAAACCTGGATCATTGTTAGGACCTGATGAAGAGTCAGTTTTGCATATGCTTCTCTGGCTTAGTAGAATAATCGTATTCATGTAACTGCCCCCATGAGACTTTTGTGCCAGAACTGAAACTGAACAAATGAGAACTGGAAAAAAGAAACAGAATAAAAGAAAATTGAAACTGAAAAAATTTTACTTCAAATGGAAAAAATAATTACTTTCCATGTCCTCATTTCTGGTCAGTTCTTATTGTCTCAAATCTCATTCCATATAAATTCAATAATAAAATCAATACATTTGCCAACTACGCTAGTCCAGCCCACCACCCTGTTCCAACCACTGACTCTCTAAAAACTTACTACAAACAGATTTCATAACTCTAATACTCACAATAATTTTCAGGGAGCATAACCACACGTTTTTCAAGGTTAGATTTTACGTTTAAATAAAAAATAAATAAGGAACAAACAAAACTACCTGGATACAGTACATATGCTAACAATGAAAAAGATTTATTTATTTAAAAAGATCTGCTTAACATGTACCTGTGAATTCTTTTTTATTTTACTGGACAACATTAAAAAATTAAAAGGTTTTATTTGTTTTATAATATTTTAAAATATATGTATTGTTATGATGAAATATCAGTAAAAATAACTATAACTGGGGCAGAGGTAGCAAAGTGGAGCAGTGTTTAACCTTGTTGTCTCACAGCCAAAAGATTCTACGTTTGGCCCATGTCCAACTAGGGCCTTTCTGTGTAGAATATGCCTGTTTTTCTCATGTGTACATGGGTTTTCTCTGGTTACTATGGCTTCTTCCAAAGTCCAAACATATGCAGGAATGAACACAGTATGTAATGTACCCACTTCTGAGCCACTGAGTAAACATTTCCTCTTTATGTGATCGGTGCAGGTGAGTCAGTACACCTTTGCCATGTGCAGCTACAGAGAGAAGAAGGCTGAACCTGTGGAGCTCCTCCAGTTAGATGGCTACACTGTGGACTACACCGACCCACAGCCAGGTAACCCTATATACTTCCACAGCTGTGCAGTGGATGACAACAGATGCAGAAGAAGATCAAATTGCAGGTGCAAATTTGTCAATTAACCCACTAAACATTCACAATCCACCTACACAAATGTGGGACACACTTCATGTTGCCTGATTAGACTGTCTGGGATAGGCATCTCTGTCGCTGTCTTCGTAGTTCTGTTGTGTTTGTTTAGATAGGGCAGCTTACCATGTTATTCATTAATTGGTACATATGTCTAATTGTTACGTGGTGTGGGGTGCGGTGAAGAAGGAGAAGTGATCTTCCAGGGCTCAGGCACAAAAACAGGGAATCCACTGGGCAAAAAAACTGGACAGGCAAGTGAACACAAAACCCCAATAAGTAACTAATGTCATACGTCAGTTAACTAATGCTCCAACAAAGAACAAAGAAAGACAGGTGGTATAAAAAGACAGAACCAAAGACTAATTAAACAAAGATGATAGTAATAAAACTAATAAGCACAAAGCAACCTGTGACTAACATAAGACTGACAAAGGAAACCAGAAACCAAAATAAATGTCCAACCAGGAACTGAGGAACCAACACATCATGACACTAATACATAGACATCCCATAAGAGCTATATATAGCTTCATAGATTTTCAGTGTGACTGGAAGTCACAAAGTTACAGACAAAATAAATGCCAAGTCATTGAAAACACCTTTAACAGCAGTTATGTCTACTATGTTGTGGCAATACAAATCAACAGGATATATTGTATAATGGTATAAATGAAAGGGTCACAGCACAATATGGTTTATACATTAACAATTTATAAGCAGTGTCACTGAGTTTGTGGCAAGTGCATAATTTTGCCAGTGGCACTAAAGGAGCTTTATTAAGTCAGTCAGTTAGAGACAATCTGCATTACAGAATGTTATGAGCTGGTGGTGTCGGTGATGGAGGAAAAAGTAAGGACCCAAATGCTGGACACGAACAGGCTTTATTTTCCCTGGATCATCCAGGGCTCAGGCAAAATACAAATTACCTTCGCTACTCGGTGGACAGGCAGATATGCAGGCAGATCGAGAAAGCGCCTTCAGCGGTAACCATCACACACATTACCATGTTAATGCTTCGACAAAGAACAAAGGAATGCAGGGGACATACAGTGGGTACGGAAAGTATTCAGACCCCTTTAAATTTTTCACTCTTTGTGTCATTGCAGCCATTTGCCAAAATCAAAAAAGTTCATTTTATTTCTCATTAATGTACACTCAGCACCCCATCTTGACAGAAAAAAACAGAAATGTAGAAATTTTTGCAAATTTATTAAAAAAGAAAAACTGAAATATCACATGGTCATAAGTATTCAGACCCTGTGCTCAGTATTGAGTAGAAGCACTCTTTTGAGCTAGTACAGCCATGAGTCTTCTTGGGAATGATGCAACAAGTTTTTCACACCTGGATTTGGGGATCCTCCCCCATTCTTCCTCTCAGATCCTCTCCAGTTCTGTCAGGTTGGACGGTGAACATTGGTGGACAGCCATTTTCAGGTCTCTCCAGAGATGCTCAATTGGGTTTAGGTCTGGACTCTGGCTGGGCCAGTCAAGAACGGTCACAGAGTTGTTCCGAAGCCACTCCTTTGTTATTTTAGCTGTGTGCTTAGGGTCGTTGTCCTGTTGAAAGGTGAACCTTCGGCCCAGTCTGAGGTCCTGAGCACTCTGGAAGAGGTTTTCTTCCAGGATATCTCTGTACTTGGCCGCATTCATCTTTCCTTCAATTGCAACCAGTCGTCCTGTCCCTGCAGCTGAAAAACACCCCCACAACATGATGCTCCCACCACCATGTTTCACTGTAGGGATTGTATTGGGCAGGTGATGAGCAGTGCCTGGTTTTCTCCGCTTAGAATTAACGCCAAAAAGTGCAATCTTGTTCTCATCAGACCAGAGAATCTTATTTCTCATAGTCTTGGAGTCCTTCATGTGTCTTTTGGCAAACTCTATGCAGGCTTTCATGTGTCTTGCAATGAGGAGAAGCTTCCGTCGGGCCACTCTGCCATAAATCCCCGACTGGTGGAGGGCTGCAGTGATAGTTGACTTTGTGGAACTTTCTCCCATCTCCCTAGTGCATCTCTGGAGCTCAGCCACAGTGATCTTTGGGTTCTTCTTTACCTCTCTCACCACGGCTCTTCTCCCACGATTGCTCAGTTTGGCTGGACGGCCAGGTCTAGGGAGAGTTCTGGTCATCCCAAACTTTTTCCATTTGAGGATTATGTAGGCCACTGAGCTCTTAGGAACGTTGAGTGCTGCAGAAATTCTTTTGTAACCTTGGCCAGATCTGTGCCTTGCCACAATTCTGTCTTTGAGCTTCTTGGGCAGTTCCTTCGACCTCATGATTCTCATTTGCTCTGGCATGCACTGTGAGCTGTAAGGTCTTATATAGACAGGTGTGTGCCTTTCCTAATCAAGTCCAATCAGTTTAATTAAACACAGCAGGACTCCAATGAAGGAGCAGAACCATCTCAAGGAGGATCAGAAGAAATGGACAGCATGTGAGTTAAATATGAGTGTCACTGCAAAGGGTCTGAATACTTATGACCATGTGATATTTCAGTTTTTCTTTTTTAATAAATGTGCAAAAATTTCTACATTTCTGGTTTTTTCTGTCAAGATGGGGTGCTGAGTGTACATTAATGAGAAATAAAATGAACTTTTTTGATTTTGGCAAATGGCTGCAATGACGCAAAGAGTGAAAAATTTAAAGGGGTCTGAATACTTTCCGTACCCACTGTATATACACAGAACCAAAGACACAGGTGAAAGTAATCAAACTAATAAGCAACGAAACACAAAGCTACCTGGAACTAACACAAACAGAACCGGAACACAGGAAACTGACCAAAATAAAGGACAAACAGGAAACAAGGCTCGGGGCCTAACACAGAATAGGAACATGAGTTTGTAAGTGTTCTGAACTTCTGGGAGACTTACCAATAAGGAGTTAAAATAAGGATATGTCAGCCTATACTGCTTAAGCTTTGACTATGTTTTTAAAATCTTATTCTCCAAGTCCTCCACCACCATTCAAGTGCAATACTAACTCATTACAATAACTTAATTAACTGGGGTCGACGAACGCGCCGGCGCGTTTTGACACATCTTCTCCTGATAACGCCGAAAGAAACTTAAATTACTCCGTCAATTCTGATCATACAGATAAAAGAAATATATCATTCAAAACTGTAAAGGGTCTAGTTTTAGGTGTATACCATCATAATAACAACAAAACGTGCTTTTTTTAAATAAAGAAAGCCGACAGGGTGCGCTCTTGGACTTTTCTGTCTCTGCCACTTCTCTTCACAGACGCGTAAATAAAACAACCAGAATCTCAGTGAATACTTGGCTCATAAAAATAAGAATTATATGGCTAGAAAGCTTGAACTGTTTTCTTTGAAATGAAACAATTCAAGTCGAAAACAAATCATCACTTTTTATTTAATCTGTATCAACGTAAGGAGAAGTATGTTTTCTCCTGTCTCAACTCATTACAGGTAATGCGATCCCACCTTGTACTCTGTTCACTGTTCACATGTAACTTCATCAAAGAATTTACTCACTTTTTCTGCGCGTTTGGATGATGGTGCGTTAAGCACGTGAAGAAGCGCTTCTTATATTCCACACAGAGACAAATAGTTTAGTTTGTCCTCAGAGTAAAAACACTGATTTTAACTCAAATGAGGATCGTTTTGTCATGCTTCTAGTTAGATTTATGTGGACCTTGACTTCGAAAATACCAACCACTGGAGTCCTAGTATGTGAAGACAAAAAAAAGGAATGTTTATTGTGAGATTACAAGGAGTGGGAGAGTCAGTGAGTGGGCGACCAGCGAGTGTGGGTCCAGGGCCGGATGAGGTGTATGGAGTGGAGGGTTCCTCTGAGGGCCGGAGCGCGGTACTGCCGGGACGGTCCTCAGAGATGGTGTGCTTGATCCGATGGGTGTCCGCAGAGCAACATCTGACGGGTGACGGTCCTCCCTGTGGTCGGACAGGGATCCAGGCGACCAGCCACTCGAAACTGTAGGAAGGTAAGGACACGGGTGAGTAGAAAGAACCCTTCAATAACTGATGTGACGCACCTGTGCTTCTTTGGCACACGGAGAGTCCAGTGCGTTCCTCTTCCTCTCTCGCACAACTGGCGAGGTCTTGACCGTCGTAGTCCGTAACTAACTTAAAATCCAAACAGAGAAAGCGTCCCCCTCGTCGAGGTCCTCTCCTTCTCGGGATCCTCCCTACACCGGGGAGGCTTCTCTCTTCTATAATAGCCCCAAATAGTCAATAAGCCAAACACAAATACTTGCTGCGACCAGGATGATCCCTCTGATCCTTCCAGCAGCCACACTGGGTAAGGTTCCTTACTCCAGACAATCCGAAACGTCCTTCCAAGGTGAGGTAGCAGACAACCCGGCGGCTAGTGACGGCACGGTCTCATTGTCCAGAACATTCCGTCTGGCAACCCAGGAGCGCTCCTCTGGCCCATAACCCTCCCAATCTACCAAATACTGAAAACCCCTTCCCCTCTTACGGGACTTCAGGATCCTCCGAATCGTAAATGCCGGGGCGCCCTCAATCCTCCTGGGCCGGCGGAGGAAGAACAGCAGGGGGCGACGGGGGCAGGATTTCACCGGCTTAATGCGGGACACATGAAAGGTCGGATGGATCTTCATGTGTCGGATGGATCTTCATGTGTTGGGGATTCATCACCCGCACGATGGGGAAAGGGCCGATGAACCGGGGGTTCAGCTTAGGAGAGACCGACTTCAGCGGTATATCTCGGGTGGATAACCAGACTCGTTGCCCCACACGATACTTCGGAGCTGCCCTCCTCTTCTTGTTCGCCTGTTTGGAGTAGGACGAGACCGAGCGCAGCAGTTGCTGGCTGCCCCCTTACGCCAGATGAGGTGGCAGCGTCGCACTGCCGCTGCCGCCGACGGGACTGCGGATTCATAATCCTGGTTTTCAAACGGGGGGGCCAGTTCCTGGCTGAGTCTCTCCGCTTGTCCATTTGATTGGGGGTGGAAGCCCGAGGAGAGGCTCACAGAGACCCCCAAAAGTCTACAAAACTCCGACCAGAACCGGGCGACAAACTGAGGTCCTCTATGCAAGCCGTGACGTACAGTTGAACGTCAGCCCGCACCGTCGGCCACCAGAAGCGTTGTGAAAGGACCCTCAAGGTTCGGTTTTTTCCCGGGTGCACATGGAGGTGGGAGTCATGGCACAGCTCCAGCACTTTCCCCCGGAACCCGGCTGGAACAAACAAACAGTCATTAGGACAGGCACTGGGTCTGTTGTTACCTGCTGCCCGAGCGATGTCCCGTTCCAAGGTTATCTTGGCGACCCCCAGGCGTGTGGCGGCGGGAAGGATAAACTTGGGTTCCTCCACCAGTTCAGGAGGTGCATGGAGCCGGGACAGAGCATCAGCCTTGCTGTTCTGAGAGCCAGGTCTGAAAGATAGAGTAAAGTTAAAACGTTCAAAGAATATGGCCCATCGTGCCTGACGGGCATTTAGTCTCTTTGCGGACCGTAAGTATTCTAGGTTCCTATGGTCCGTAAAGACTGTGAAAGGGAACTTAGCCCCCTCCAGCCAATGCCGCCACTGCTCCAGGGCCAGCTTGACCGCTAACAGCTCCTTGTTCCCAACGTCATAGTTCCTCTCCACTGCCGTGAGCCCTCTGGAAAAGAAGGCGCACGGGTGGACGTTGGAGTCCTCCGGGTCCCTCTGAGAGTTGACAGCCCCCACCCCAGAATCGGAGGCATCCACCTCCACCAGGAATGGCAGCTCAGGGTTAGGAAACCTGAGGAGAGGTGCTGATGTGAACAGGTCCTGCAGCTTCCTGAAGGCCTCTTGTGCTTCACTGGACCAGGAGAAGCGAGTCTTGGTGGAGGTCAGATGGTGAAGTGGCGCTGCCACCCGGCTGTAGTCCTTGATGAACCTTCTGTAGAAGTCGGCGAACCCCAGAAAGGTCTGCAATTGCTTCCTGGACGTAGGGGTCGGCCACTCCCTCACTGCTCGTACCTTATCCGGGTCCATGGAGATCTTACCAGGTTGAACCACAAACCCAAGGAACGAGGTTTTAATGGTGTGAAACTCATACTTCTCCAGTTTCACGTACAGCCGGTTTTGCAGTAATCGCTGCAACACGGCCCGTACGTGCTGGATGTGATCGGCCTCAGAATTGGAGTAAACAAGTATGTCATCTAAATAAAGACGAACCTGTTCAGCATGTCTCCAAGTACATCATTGACCAAGTTCTGGAAGACGGCAGGAGCATTGGTTAACCCGAAGGGCATTACCAAATACTCGTAGTGTCCGGAGGGCATGTTAAAAGCCATCTTCCATTCATCCCCTTCTTGTACCCGAACCAGGTGATAAGCGTTCCTAAGATCCAGCTTGGAAAATATCTGGTCCAAGATGGCGCCGCGGATGGCTGCCTCGGTCTGGAGCTCTCCAGTTGTTTTGTTATTTTTGTTAGTTTGTCCTGCACTTTGTTTCTGTAAGTTATTAAGTTTCACTCGGGCTGAACTGCTAAGCATTCGGCAGCACTCCCAGGATATTTTTCCTCCAATTTTTGCACATTCGAACGTTTTGTGGAGCGTTTTAGTTGGCGGAGCAGCTGCGCTTCTCAGAAAGTGCAAACGCGGGAAGCGCGCTGGTGCGCTGGTGAAACTTCGTCAGCGCAGCCTCAAGACAGCGCTGCCCAGCATACACCTGGCGAATCTCCGCTCGCTACCCAACAAGATGGACGAAATACACCTGCTTATCCGGATAAACAAGGACTTTTCGAACTCTGCTGCTCTGTGTTTCACGGAGACCTGGCTTAATGGAGCCATACCGGACAGCGCGCTCCATCTGCCCGGATTCCAGCTGATCAGAGCGGACCGCAACTCAGACGCAATGGGGAAATCGCGCGGTGGTGGGACATGCTTTCACATCAATGAGAGGTGGTGTACAGATGCAACAGTGTTGAGGAAGATCTGCTGTCCTGACCTGGAAGTGCTTTTCATTAACTGTAAACCCTTCTACTCGCCGCGGGAGTTTTCCTCGTGCGTCCTGGTCAGTGTTTACATTCCCCTGCAAGTGCGCGTGTGCGATGCGCTGCATCAGCTGGCTGAGGAGATCGCAAACACGGAGCAGCAACACCCAGACTCTGTTTTTATCATCCTCGGAGACTTTAATAAAGCACACTTGAGCCACGAACTGCCCAAATTCAAGCAGCACATCAAGTGCCCCACCAGAGAGGGCAATATTCTGGATCACTGCTACACCACAATAAAGGATGCATATCATGCCGTCCCCAGAGCAGCTTTAGGACTCTCTGACCACTGTCTGGTCCACCTCATACCAACATACAGGCAAAAGCTTAAATCTGCTAAGCCTGTAGTGAGAACTGTAAAGAGATGGACCAGGGAAACAGAGCAGGAGCTACAGGCCTGCTTTGAATGCACTGACTGGAGTGTTTTTGAAGCTGCTCACGGACTCTGTTACATCTTACATCAGTTTCTGTGAGGACATGTGCATTCCCACCCGGACCTTCTTAACATACAACAACGACAAACCGTGGTTCTCTGGAAAACTCAGACAGCTTCGTAAAGCCAAAGGAGATGCCTACAGAAGTGATGATCGGGTCTTGTATAATCAGGCCAGGAACACACTGTATAAGGAGATCAGAGCAGCTAAGAGGAGCTACTCCAAAAAGCTGGAAAACCAGTTTACAGCTAACGACTCTGCTCAGAAGAGAAGGAAAGCACCAGGACCAGATGGGGTTTCACCATTATGCCTCAGAACCTGTGCTGACCAGCTGGCTCACATCTTCTCTCTGATCTTCAACAGATCACTGGAACTGTGTGAAGTCCCTGCATGCTTCAAATGCTCCACCATCATTCCCATCCCCAAGAAGCCAAAAATCACGGGACTCAACGACTACAGACCAGTGGCTCTGACATCCGTGGTCATGAAGTCCTTTGAAAGACTGGTGTTGGCCCACCTGAAGAACGTCACTGGACCCTTCCTGGACCCCCTGCAGTTTGCCTACCGATCCAATCGGTCTGTGGATGATGCAGTCAATATGGGGCTGTACTACATCCTGCAGCATCTGGACAAACCAGGGACTTATGTAAGGACTCTGTTTGTGGACTTCAGCTCGGCATTCAACACCATCATCCCATCACTCCTCCAGAATAAACTCTCCCAGCTCTCAGTTCCTGACTCTACCTGTCAGTGGATTACAAGCTTCCTGACGGATAGGCAACAACTAGTGAGGATGGGGAAATTTACTTCTGGCTCCCGCATCACCAGCACCGGCGCCCCCCAGGGGTGTGTTCTCTCCTTACTGCTCTTCTCCCTCTACGCAAACGACTGCACCTCCTGTGACTCCTCTGTGAAACTCCTGAAGTTTGCAGATGACACCACTGTCATTGGTCTCATCCAGGACGGTGAAGAGTCTGCATACAGACAGGACGTGGAGCAGCTGGCTCGCTGGTGCAGTCACAACAACTTGGAGCTAAACACGCTCAAAACAGTGGAGATGGTTGTGGACTTCAGGAGAAATGCCCCCACCCACCCCCCTCTCACCATTATGAACAGCACTGTGGCACTAGTGGAGTCATTCAGGTTCCTGGGCACCACCATCTCTCAGGACCTGAAGTGGAACTTCCACATTGACTCCATCACGAAGAAGGCCCAGCAGAGGTTGTACTTCCTGCGCCAGCTGAAGAAGTTCAACCCAGTTGACCCAGTTTTACTCAGCGGTCATCGAGTCTGTCCTGTGCTCCTCCATCACTGTCTGGTTTAGTTCTGCCTCTAAATCAAACACCCGAAGACTTCAGAGGACAGTTCGGACCGCTGAGAAGATCATCGGTGTTACCCTACCCACCCTCCAAGTCCTGTTCACCTCCAGAGTGAGAAAAAGAGCTCGGAAAATCACTCTGGACGCCACCCACCCCGAGTCACCACCTCTTCCAGCTCTTACCGTCTGGCTGGCGCTTCAGAGCTCCAAACATCAAGACAGCCCAGCACAAAGGAAGCTTCTTCCCTCAGGCCATCCAACTCTTAAACTCGTAGCTCTCCACCATTCCCTTCCACCACCTGCACTATGACACTTGCACCTTTTTGCTCTTGCACACCAATTAGTTCCTCTTTCATCCTGTTTCTCAGGTTATCTGTGCATTTTTCTCTTAGTCTTTTAGTTTTTTGTAGCATTTCTGTAGCATTTATGTTTACTGTTTGACCCTTTGTAGCATTTGTCTGTTTGCACTGGAGTACCCCCCCTGTACTTAAACAAATTCCTTGTGTGTGTGTGTGTGTGCGCACTCACTTGGCAATAAAGCTCATTCTGATTCTGATTCTGATTCTGATCTTAGCATCTTGTAACAGTTCAAAGGCTGACGTTAACAAGAAAAGGGGGTATCTATTTTTAATCGTAATATCATTTAGGCCTCTGTAATCTATGCAGGGTCTTACCCCAACGTCTTTCTTATCCACAAAGAAGAATCCAGCTCCGGCTGGTGACTTGGAGGGCCTGATGATTCCTGAAGCGAGGGACTCCTGGATGTATTTATCCATGGCTGCCTTCTCCACAGGAGACAGGGGGTATAGGCGGCCTCTAGGTGGAACCGTTCCCGGGTAGAGGTCAACAGCACAATCGTAAGGTCTGTGCGGAGGAAGAGAGGTCGCCTTATTCTTATTGAACACCTCCTGTAGGTCGTGATAACACTCAGGGATGAGAGACAGATCAGGCCTATACATAGTCTGTGGGAGCACAAGATCTGTTACTATCGCGTTATGCAAACAGGTGTTAAAACACAAAGAGCCCCAATTCAGTACCTTCCCCGAGTTCCAGTCCATGTACGGGTTATGTTTCTGCAGCCATGTGATCCCCAATACCACCGCAGGTTCAGGGGTGTCAATCACATGGAAAGTAGTCCTTTCCTGATGGTTATCTATTGCTAAAAATAACAGGTTCAGTGATGAATTTTACACGGTGCAGACACATGTTATTTAAGGATCTCACCTGTAGGGGGCTTGGGCGCTCCACAGTCTTAATCCCCAGCCTGGGGAGTAGGGCACCGGAAATGAAGTTATCGTCCGCCCCCGAGTCAATCAGGACCCTCCACTTAATCTGAAAAGGTGCTGACCCTAGGGTTACCAGGGTGAGGAAACGGCTTCTGGATCGGGGTTCCTGGTATGGCTCAACAGGGTTCCCCCTTGCCCTGTTGAGCCTGGTCTTTTCCCTGGCAGGATTGAGCGATGTGCCCCTGGCCCCCACAGGAAAAACACAGCTGCAATCTCCTACAGCGTTCACGCTCCTTCGCTCCTAACTGACCACGATCCAGTTGCATAGGTTCTGGGATCTCGGTAGTAATCGGTTCCACCTCGGGGCGCCAGGGGTTCCAGCTTGCACGTCGCGTCCTCGTCCCTCGGATCTCGACCTGCCGCTCCTGGTATTGCTGGTCCAAACGTGAGACGATGTCAATAAGTTCATTTAAATCCTTTGGTTTCGGCTGATGTGACAAATCATCTTTTAAACGTTCATTCAGGCCCAGATAAAAATGGTCATATAACGCTACACAATCCCAGGGGCTGTCCTCAGCTAGGATTTGAAACTGGACAATATACTTGCGTAGCGGTAAATTTCCTTGTCGAAGTCTGGCGAGTCGGGTAGTGGCCTCTACTTCCAGCCGAACCGGGTCGAAAACACGGGCCAGCTGCTTCCCAAACTCCTCAAAGGAAGCACAGAACAATGCTCGGCGTCTCCAGGCCGCGGTTCCCCACTTCGCTGCCTCACCGTCCAAATACGAGCAAGGCAAAGGCTACTTTAGTTTCTTCATCCAGGAAGCAAGATGATTGCATGGTAAAGTTCAGCTCACACTGAGTCAAAAAGGTGTTACACGCCCCTGCCCGGCCATCATAGCGAGCGGGCGGCGACAGCTTTAGCTCCACCCTCCCCCTGGGTCGGTCCGCCAGTGGAGAGGGCGGTAACGGAGTCACTGCTGGGTCCGGTTCGGGCAATCGTCGTAACAGCTGGGAGAATTGTCCGGCCATCTGGTCAATAGAACGGGAAATCTTCATTAATCGGTCCTCATGGGCTAAGATGGCGGCCTCCACTCCGGACTGCCAGGGGTTTGGTGCTGGCGAAGCGAGATCCACTTTCTGGCCGGGTTGTTCTGTCATGCTTCTAGCTAGATTTATGTGGACCTTGACTTCGAAAATACCAACCACTGGAGTCCAAGTATATGAAGACAAAAAAAAGGAATGCTTATTGTGAGATTACAAGGAGTGGGACAGTCAGTGAGTGGGCGACCAGCGAGTGTGGGTCCAGGGCCGGATGAGGTGTATGGAGTGGAGGGTTCCTCTGAGGGCCGGAGCGTGGTACTGCGTGGTGTGCTTGATCCGATGGGTGTCCGCAGAGCAACATCTGACGGGTGACGGTCCTCCCTGTGGTCGGACAGGGATCCAGGCGACCAGCCACTCGAAACTGTAGGAAGGTAAGGACACGGGTGAGTAGAAAGAACCCTTCAATAACTATTGTGACGCACCTGCGCTTCTCTGGCACACGGAGAGTCCAGTGCGTTCCTCTTCCTCTTTCGCACAACTAGCGAGGTCTTGACCGTCGTAGTCCGTAACTAACTTAAAATCCAAACAGAGAAAGCGTCCCCCTCGTCGAGGTCCTCTCCTTCTCGGGATCCTCCCTACACCGGGGAGGCTTCTCTCTTCTATAATAGCCCCAAATAGTCAATAAGCCAAACACAAATACTTGCTGCGACCAGGATGATCCCTCTGATCCTTCCAGCAGCCACACTGGGTAAGGTTCCTTACTCCAGACAATCCGAAACGTCCTTCCAAGGCGAGGTAGCAGACAACCCGGCGGCTAGTGACGCCGCGGTCTCTGCTATAAGAACAGAAAGTCTTCAAGGTCCACAGGTGAAGCGAATCAGCAATCACAAAGCACCAAAACTGAGTGACATCCACTTCCCCATTGACCCTTCACAATAAAATACAGGATTCGGGAAAATAATTTCCCGAATGTCACACGTTTGGCTCCTCATTGTTTTGTATTGTGCTGCACTAATCCCCTCCCATCTACATTGACTGAAAGGCTCATTATGCGCGTCTTTGTCTAGTCATTCAGTGCGTCTTTTGTCTTCTCAGGTAAATCACATGACTATTCATCCTGAGACACACCTTCTTGCATATGGCCTTTCTGGACAAAAAGTGTCTTAGAAAATTTAAATCAGTGTATTGTTTACTGTGAATGAGTGAACAAGATGACTTTCACATCATTGTGAAGTAAACACTTTAGCCTACAACATGCAATTTTCCAAAGTCTTGTGAACCAATGCTCTGTTTGTGTTTTATGGACTTATTTCAGTGACTAAAACATTGTAGTTTTTCATTAACCATGCATAAACACTGTTTTCTCAAAAACACAATCATGTATAAACTTGCTGCTCACATATTATTGTAGCCCAATTTGTGCTGATTACAGTGTTATCAGACTTTAGCCATTAATATGTTTAAAAGCAACTGAAAAAAAACACAAATGTCAGGATATATCAAAATTTGTCCAGGGCCCCAAACCCCCCTCAGACCCCAGAGGGGACACCTCAGAATTTAGGTGTCCGTACTGACATAGTGTTGTGTTTCTGTTATCAGGCTATAAGCATCAAATAGTGACATTATTGACTCATTAGATTCATTAACAACCTCTGATGCACCCAAGAACATTTTTGTGTCGAAGGGTACATTCATTCCCACTGACTTTTTTGAAGGTGCATCAGAGGGTTACCTCTGCTAATATGTTATAAACATGCTATTATACTTGTTAATCAGGTGACTGATCATTTCTGTGCCGCTGCACTCAGTCAGAATGCTTTTATAATCACAAAGTTACAGACAAAATAAATGCAGCTTTTTGACAACAGTTGTATGTATCTGACTAGAGTGATGTGTAACTGGCTAGACTGTGTTACGCCCCAGCCTAGGGTTGCCGGAGCGTAACACGATTGTGGAGTTTTCCTCCAAACCTCTTCCACTCTCAACAAACACGAACGAGACGAACTACAATTAACAAGAATATTTATTCTGTTTAAACACAGAATACAATACAGAATGTTCAAAACAAACAAAACGCTAATTTAGCCCTACTCAAACAAAAACGCTCCGTGAGCCCTACGATATCAAACAAACGAAAATCAATAACAGAAACGCTACAATAGCCCTATGATCTCAATCAAAAGAAACAACACAAAATCACAGGTCACTAGCCTGGAAACTCCTAAAACAAACAGGAGAAAACAAAACACAAACGTAGCCTAAATCTCTAAGTATCTAATCTAAACAACGAAAAACTACTATTAACACTACCTACAAAACGAAACAAAACCTAATGTCTAACTAACTAACTAACTAACTCGAAGTCGAAATCTCTAGCAAAGTAGCTGGGAATGGCAAAGGTGGGAGACTCCTGAACAGCAGTCCGTGGGCTTCTTATAGTCCTTCCGGGAAGTGTTGGACCAATCCCGGAAGTCCAATCCACGGTCCTCGAGTCGACGCTCACTCCAGCATCCGACACACACACACACACACACAAAATGGGGAGGGGAGAGCCAACAACACACCAACCACACACATAATGACCCCTAGGGTCATAACAGACTGTTAAATGGTGATAAAGTTACAGGTGACAGTAAATTTTAATTTTATTTGCACATTTTATTTGCACATATTTGCTGTTCCCAAATATGTCCACACTGAAAGATGTATTTTCAACATGGAGAGGTGAGGAGAAAGATTCATTTCCATGCTCATATTTTTGATTCTTCATTGTATGTGCTGAAGGTTTGATTTTAGACCAATATGACCCTTCAGTTCTTTATGTCAGCACTTCGCAGTATAATTCACTGAAGTGCTAAAAATTTCCAAATGTAGATTCACAAACTAACTATTTTGAAAACCTAATTATTCATTATTTATACATTGTGACATTATTTATAATTAATATAATCTGTATATTTTGCCTTGATTTTTGTCTATATGTGGGTGCATGTACAATACTATTATCTTTTTGACTGAAACAATCTTTACCTTCAAATGAACCCAAATAACATGTAGACATTTGTGAAGGTTTTGCCTGTTCTGTAAAATTCTGTATATTATTTATTCTGATGTACCCGTGCATACAGTTTGGATTATGTAAGCTCTTAAATCACGAACTTCTTCTCTCTGTTCTTCAGGTCTAGATGGTGGCCGGACGTTCTTTAATGCTGTCAAAGAGGGTGACACAGTGATCTTTGCCAGTGATGATGAGCAGGATCGGATTCTATGGGTGCAGGCTATGTACCGAGCCACTGGCCAATCACATAAGCCAGTACCACCCACCCAGGTCCAGAAACTCAACTCAAAGGGGACCACAGTGCCACAACTTGATGCACCCATATCTCAGTTCTGTAAGTTTTTATCACCTAACATTATACATTTTAGCCAAAGTGTCCCTTTGTCTCCTTCCTGGTCATGCGCTGTATAATGTATGTTCTCAAGTGTTACCTGTTCTTTCTCTGTATGCTACTTCGCTCTTTGTTGCAGTACTGGTGTAGTGTTACAGTGCTGGTGGCTCTGTTGTGTGTCTTTATGTTTCTCTGTTTGCTCCTTTTTCCTTTTCTTCTTTTAAACCCTGAGCCTGCTATCTTCTAGCTGGATTAAAAGGTAAGTGCTTCCTCCATCTTTCTTTCTCTTTTCTCCTTTTGTTGTCCATTGCTCTTCCAGTTTTCTGTGGGTTATCTCTGACTGCCAAAGGTAATAGTCAAAATCATGTACCAACTCTGCAAGTTGCATGGGTAAATAATTTTAGTTTGTGCTTCTTTTATATATATTTAACATCTGTACAGTAAATATTGACTAGATTTGTGTGTCATAGAAAAGAGCTACATTGTTGGTCAAGGTTAGGTTTTTTTAATGCTTGTGACTGCTGTAAACCCACAGTATGTTTTCTAAAGGTTGAGTCATGGCAATAGGACTTTCAGTTTTGAGGCCGAAATGTTTCACCACCTATCCAGGTGGCTTCATCAGTCTGAGAAAAAGCTGGACTGGAACTCCAATTTATCTCATATGTTGGTTTCACTCCACCCATTAGGTGAGCTATGAGAGTTGAGAGTTGTTAGACCCATGCCCATGGTTTTACTCCACACCTGGTCTGAATATGCTTGTTAGGTGAACAAGGGAGTGAGCTCAGGTGAGGGTTGTAGGATCTAATGGTGGATTCATGTGACCCCTCTGAATCACCAACTGACTGCAGAGTGTGTCCTCCCTGGGAAACATTTGATTTGTTCCTTAAATTCCTGGAAACAGATTAAAGGGCAGCCTGGTAAATTGAAGACAGATTATGTCTGAGACCTCCACCCCTGTTAAGGGAGGGATATTACACTTGGACTTCCCTGACCATATAGTCTCGTCCATAGACAGGGATGACAGAGCCCTGCTCTCCTGGGTGGTGGTGGCTTAGAACCAGAGAGTGCTGTAGTGACTTTGAACCGGAGTTCCTCTGCTTCTGTGTTAGATAGGTCATTGTTGCGAATGGCAAATTCTGTGGCTGTAATAAAATATTCCCACACCAACTTCAGGGTTTTTTATAATTAGCAATGTTCATTTTGACAGCAGATTTTAATTTAGTTTTAGTCATAGTCTTTTGATTAAAATTTAGTTTTAGTCATATTTTAGTCATCTGCTTTGTTTTAGTTTTAGTCTAGTTTTAGTCATATAAATAGCATAAGATTTTATCTATTGGGTTTAATTTAAGTGTAATTTAGTAAAACTATTGTAATATACAAAATATTCTAAATTTAAATTAAATGAAAAACAAGTTTCATTAAATATATATGGAATATGGCCTTTCCATAAAAGACAAAAAATTAGATATGCATCGTTCATAACTTGCATATGACATTCTTCATTCTTTAAAGCAAAACTGCAACTCCAAAATATTTAAAAGAAAAACTGTATTTAGCAGTAATGCCATTGCATCAAACATGAAACTGACCCATATATCTTCTCTTTGTTTTCTCTCAGCTGTTGCCATTTCATTATAGTTTAAGTCAGACAGAAACCCAGTGTAGGCTATGATGATGTCGTGTACTCGCGCATCCCGCGTCACTAGGTGGATCAGTTACTTTTAATATGTGCGTGTGCGTCTAAGAAGATTAATTCTGATTGGATCTTTTCTAAAAATGTCCCTCACTGACAGTTTCGTCTCGTTTTTATTAGTCATGAAAATGTCAATATATTTTTATTTAGTTTTCGTCGACATCACTTAATATTTATTTAGCTAACGTCTCGTTTTCGTCAGTGAAAACTTGTCGACGAAAATTATAACGAAAATACTTTGTCAATGAAATTAACACTGCTAAGTAGTGCACTATAGTGTAATGTATAGGTCACTCCCTATAAAATGGTTTCAGTAAATGGTTTCAGATTTTTGTCACTTGTTTGGCGAAAAGGGGAGGGCTCTGAGAGGTGGGGCTAAGAAGAGCATGATTACTGTATATTGCAATCTGCACAGCAAGGGGAGGATATCTGGCTCCTCACTGTCACACAACAGTTCTAGTTCCATACTTTGGTTGAGTTTTAGTTTTTTTTTTTTTTGCTCACAGTATCATTATCATTATCATTATACTGCACCAAATCAAACTTTTTATTCACACAGTGAATGTAACCTAATACAAGTGTACATACATGCATATATACACTATGCATTTCTATGCATTGCATTCTCTGTCCAGTCCTTCCCACTGGGATCCATTATAAGGATTTGGGGAGACAAATTTAAGTCCCAAAGTTCAGTTGGATAAACAGATTAATTTGTTAAAATACATTAATGTATTAATTATGCTAAAAGATGGAAATTTCAGAAAACTATGTCTATGGAATACAAAATGCACATTAAAACTAAATTTTCTCAAAGAGAAATAGGTACAGACCCACACATGCAAGCAAGCATGTACAATTTATCGAGTGAGTTAGTTTTGACACAACCACTGGTGTCCCACTGAGCTCCAGCAGCTGGTAATTACCAAGTTAAAAGTGCCAGGTCATGAATAATACAGTGTGGTTGCTGCACAATTAAATCAGGCAGCAATCAGTCAATGTTACTAAATAACTACTTGCTGGTTCACACCTGCATCAGCGAAATGATTAATATGACATCATGTCACCCCACCCCACCCCACCCCATTACCCCTCCAAACCACACACCCAACCCAAATCAAAACACATTAAAACATGGTACCAACAAAGACAGAATGAATTTTTTTAAGCTGCCAGATAAAATTGATCTTTACAGTTTATTCTTTTTTTCTTGTTTAATTTTTTAGACATATCTTAATGTCATAAACTGGTTATAATTATAGCTTCAGTGAAATTATAACATTTGAAAGGCTTTTTTTCTGTTCATGTTAGTTGTAGTCAAAGTCAAAAGTCAAAGTCTGATTTATTGTCAATTCTGCCACATGTTGAGCACATACAGAAAATTGAAATTTCGGTATTCTCAGACTGTTAGGAATTGAAATGGCAGTACCCAAGTCTTTTCATGGCACCTGCTAATTAGACAAACACGGGGAGAAGGAGAAGGAAACATAAGGGCCCTTACGGTCGCCACCCAGCGACCACCCGGTTTTTCATGGAAGTGCTGGACCAGCAATGGAAGTGCTGGACCAGCCCTGGATTCAGGATTGTGGAGCGTGGGACCCACTGGCACTCCTCAGGACCAGACCCCTCCCAGTCTAAGAGATATTGTGGACCTCTTCCTCTCCAGCACACGTCCAGCAGCTGCCGGATGATGTGAGCCGGAACGTTGTTGATGATGCGTGGGGGAGGAGGGGAATTGGCCAGGGGATTCAGAGGGCTGTGGACCACAGGCTTCACCTGCGAGACGTGGAGCACAGGGTGTACTTTCATAGTAGCCGGGAGGCTGAGCCAGACTTCCACCGGATTGATGTTCCTTTCAATCTTGAAGGGCCCAATGAACCTGGGCGACAGCTGGCGGTCTGCCACCCGCCAGTTCTGCTCTGCGGTCCTCCACAGGGCTGCCTTTGTGATTCGCCACACCTGGCGACAGCAGTGTAACTGGTGCTGCAGTGATGGAACTTCCACCACCAGCTACTGGGCTTGAAACAAGAGAGGTTGGTATCCCAGGGAAGCCTCGAAGGGAGTACGTCCAGTAGCCGAGCTGAGCTGCGAGTTTTGGGCGTACTTGATCCAGGCCAGCTGTGAGCTCCAGGAGGACAGGTAGGCTGCCATGACACACCAGAGGGCAGCTGGTTCACCCGCTCAGTTTGGCCATTGCTCTCTGGGTGGAACCCCGATGACAGGCTTACCGAGGCACAGAGGGACCGGCAGAACAACCTCCATAATTTGGAGGTGAATTGATTCCTTCTGTCTGAGACAGTGTCCTGCGAGATGCCCTAGAGCCGGAATACGTGCTTCCACTCTTCTCCCATACAAATGTGGATTAGAAGGGTAAGTGTTCTGGAGGTCTAATTTAGAAAAAATAGTATTTCCTCGAAGCTGTTCGAATGCTGAGGTGAGCAGGGGTAGCGGGTAGCAGCTGCATACAGTAATAGCATTAAAGCCTACTGGAGGGAAACTCTGCGCCAGGGACGATATCAATAGTGCGGTCGTAAGGGTGGTGACGGGGGAGGAGAGTGCCTTCTCCTTACTGAATTCCAGTGAGAGGTTATGGTAGCATTTGGGCACCTCAGTTAACTCGGGGGGCTCCTCTGGTGACTCACACAAACTAATGGATGGAGTGAGCGCTGCCCGAAGACATATAGCATGACAATGAGGGCTCCACTCAGTAATGCATCCCGTGGCCCAGTCAGTGTGGGGGTTGTGCTGTTGAAGACACGGGAGACCCAGTACTGGAGGTGATCATGGGGTAGAAATAATTTTAAATGTGGTCTCCTCCCGGTGGGCCCCTTGAGAGAAGAAGCGAGATTGGCATGGTCACATGCGTAACGTGCACCAGCAGCCAAGTGCGTCGGCCTGGAGTGATTTTAACGGGTGCAGGGGAATACAAAGCTGTCGTGCGAGCTCAGTGTCTAAGAAGTTATTGTCCGCCCCCGAGTGGACCAAAGCAGACAGGGGTTAAGTCTGCCAGTCGATAAGGAGGACAGCTGACAACAGACACCTGGGGATTATCGGCTTTTCAGGAACCTGACTCACTAGCACCCCCAGGCTCAATGGTGAGTCACTTCTTTTGGCAGCTGCGCGCAGGTACGAAGGGCGTGACCTGACTCACCGCAATATAGGCAAGACAGGGCAAACCTTCTCCGCCGCTCCTGAGGGCTCAGGCCGGCCCAGCTGCATGGGCTCCTCTGGCTCCGCTGGAGGAGAGGGGTGAGTAGGGGGGTGCGATGAGAGGCGGCTGGCACTGGTAGCGATGCTGCTCCTGCCATTGGAGAGGCTAATGCATTCCTGTCATCTGTCCCGAAGCCTGCTATCAAGCTTGATGGCTAACAATTCAATTCAATTCAATTTTATTTGTATAGCGCCAAATCACAATACAAATCATCTCAAGGCACTTTACAAAAACTGAAACTAAAAACCCAACAATTCCCTTATGAGCAAGCACTTGGCAACAGTGGAGAGGAAAAACTACCTTTAACGGAAGAAAAAACCTCCAGCAGAACTGGGCTCAGTTTGGGCGGCCATCTAGGAACATCCTGTCACAAAATGATGCAGAAAAACTAGTCCATGCATTTGTTACCTCAAGGCTAGATTACTGTAACTCATTACTATCTGGATGTCCCAGTATCTCCATAAAAAGCCTCCAGTTAATCCAGAATGCTGCAGCCCGAGTCCTGACAGGAACTAGCAAGAGAGATCATATTTCTCCTATATTAGCTTCTTTTCATTGGCTCCCTGTAAAATACAGAATAGAATTTAAAATCCTTCTTCTCACATACAAATCCCTTCATACTTTAATGACCTTATAGTACCATATTATCCCAATAGTCCACTTCACTCTCAGAGGTCTACTTGTGGTTCCCAGAGTTTCCAAAAGTAGAATGGGAGGCAGAGCTTTTAGCTATCAAGCTCCTCTTCTGTGGAAACAGCTCCCAGTCTGGGTTCAGGAGGCAAACACTCTGTACTTTTAAGGCTAGGCTTAAAACCTTCCTCTTTGACAAAGCTTATAGTTAGAGCTGGCTTCAGGTAACCCTGAACCCATCCCTTAGTTATCTGCTATAGGCCTAGACTGTCCGAGGACCATCGGTGCACTGAGCTCCCCCACCCTTCCCTTCCCCTGTATTCCTCTCTTCCCCCCTCACATGTATGTCACTAACCTTGTGCTCTCTCACTCCCCTAGTTTGTGCTCTCTCCCTCTCTCTCTGTACCTTCTGCAGGTGTCCCTGGTCCTGGAGCTGTATATTGCTGATGTGCTGTTACTGGTCCCACCAACCTGCAGTGTCTATTTGTTGTTTATTGTTGCTGTTCTTTTTTCTCTCCTCTATCCACTCACCCCAACCGGTCGAGGCAGATGGCCGCCCAAACTGAGCCCAGTTCTGCTGGAGTTTTTTCTTCCGTTAAAGGGAGTTTTTCCTCTCCACTGTCGCCAAGTGCTTGCTCATAAGGGAATTATTGGGGTTTTTTTTGTTTTTGTGATGTGCCTTGAGATGATTTGTATTGTGATTTGGCGCTATACAAATAAAATTGAATTGAATTTATACAGATTTTTCTTAATTTACTTAATTAATGAAATTCATTTAGCATTCTACTAATTAAATTAGTAGATTATATAGTAGATTATATAACCACTCATTTGAAGCACAAGTCAGGATGTGAACTGTAGTTGTGTTCTAACTTTTCTCCTGACTTTTTCTACAGTAAAAAGTAAGAATGTAACACTTAATGCATTTGGTTTGGCTTGCATTTTAGATTTCTAGGTGAAACCACTATTAATTAATTAATATATTAATCAGATATTATCTTTGAACATGAAACATGTCTTGACAAAAAATTATGTCCACATATGGGGACACTCTGGTGTCTTGATTGTGTTCTTTGGAAACTCATTGTGTAACAAAGTGCACATCTTTTTAATTTCCAGCCTGAACACTGTTTTCAACATTTTTCAGTCACTGTTGCATATATCACTGTTTCAACTTCTGAACATGGATATTGAGAAATCCAAAAACCTTGACAATGTGCTTATGCTTTGTTATTGCTTTTGTTTTTTTGTTTTTTTTTGTAATGCTCCAAAACTACTACTCCAAACTAGAAATGTCCGTTTTGTCCATGGGAACAGTTGATCCACATTTGTGTGCAACAGGTTTCAGTTACACAGAATTAAGTATTATGGTGCAGACAACCAAAAATGTGATGTCGACCCCAGTTCGTAGAAAATTAAACAAAATGTTGTAGGTGAACACAAATTGGTCTTATATGACAGCAAGTAGTAAGAGCCAAGGAAACTACTCAAGTATATAAGTCATAGGTCCTTTCTCTAAATTCCTGAAGTCTCTGTCCCTAAAGCTGTTTATTTTGGTTTAAGCTAAAAGCACCTGGGTTTTGTGGGCCAAACAATGCTTGCCAGGATTACGAATATATAATAAGAATAATTAAATTTGAACTCAGAAAAGGTGCTGAACCGAGAAGAATGAGTTTTACAGTGTTTTATTTAAAACAACAAAGTAAAATGCTGAACTTGACAGGTCTAGGTTTCGAATACTAAGGAATCTTCAAGACTATAAGGAATACAAAAACTAACTTACTTCACTTATCAAAAAGGAATCCAATTAGAACAGAGAACTAAAACATGCAGCACATTAAACCCTATACTAAACATATAACAAAAGAGATCAAGCCATCAAAATAAACTCCCTATAAGTCCAGATTAGAAACTTAAAGATCAAACACTATTTAGTATCTAAAACCAAAACATTTCTTAAGGTAATGTCCAGTTACTATTAATGATAATACTATTTTATTCCTAGAATCAAAATACTTAAGCTCAAGTCAAGTTACAAATAAATAACCAAAATACTTAAGGTCGTGTCAAGTTATACTGAGTCAAATGAGCTTACAGGGTACATGTCAGGTAGTCACAGATCAGCTTACTTATACAGGGTCTGTACGCCTTCAGAGTCCAATAAGCTCTTCCAAAGTCTAAAAGTTCACATCAAGTATCCAGTATTCACCACGTTCCAGAGAACCAGCTTCGTCCTCAAATTACATAGGAACCTGTGGAATTGAGTCTGGAATCACATTAGCTCCACGTAAGTCTAATTAGGACTTCAGGAATCAAGTGTCAAATTTCAAATCATGCTTTCAAATTTCCAGGTCAAGATAATCAGGAGTCAAAGGTGCATGTTAGCCATACGTGGCTTCCATGGTTCAGGATTCAAGTATCGAGTTTCGAATCATGCCATCGAGCTTTCAGGTCGAGAGCCGAATCCTCAGGAGTCAAGTAATATCCTCAAAAGCTAAACTCACATCTCTCAGAACAAGAAAGGCATCAAGTGTCGTATCAAGGTTTGGCAGAAATCAAATCAGGCAGGGCTAGATGGTAGTGATGGGCAAATGATACCGAGGCTTCGGAGCTTGTGTCACTCTTCCTGAAGCGGAGTGATTCGAAACACTGTGTCGGAGCTTGTATCAAAACACCAGTGTCACGTGACTGATCACGTTCAAAGCTTCGAACATCATCGCTGTTTCACTTCGCGCTTCATTGCTTCAAAATGTTTCAAAGCTTTTCATTGGCTCATAGTCTTTCAGTGTGTGTCATTGGCTCATGGCGTTTCAATGATTTGAGTGGTTTTACCAGCTATATAAGATGCATCATTCTGCTTCAAAATGGGGTTGTGAGGAGATAGAGATTTGGAGAGTGAGAGTACCACTACTAGATGGTGAGTGCCCTGTGGCAACATCCCAAGAACTAGCAAAAACGTGGCTGCTGCTCTGCTTTTTATGCAGCCAGTAACAGGTGTAGCAGATTCAGGAGATTATCAAGTCAGGTCCAGGTGAAATCAGTCAGGATAATTAGGTAAGTTATAGTGATGGGCAAGTGAAGCCTCATGAAGCACTGAGGCTTTCCTGACAATTGTGCCGAAAAAGATTCAAAGCTTCGAGACTTCAGTGATGGTGACATCTGGTGGACAACTGAAGCAATAGCAACCTATAAAGAGCACGAATGAAGCACTGGCACTGTTTCAATCCCATGACAGCAATAAAAGTTCAGACCTCTTGAGATCAAAATGATCCCAAACTTTAGAACGTCGCGTATTGATGGGACTTGCCGTGAAACTTGCCAAAATATACTCACTCTCACTCTCCAAATCCTGAAGCAGAATGATGCATCTTATATAGCTGGTATGGCACCAAACCACTCAAATCTGTCAAACCTGTCAAGCTGTCATTGGCTCAGAATGCATTGAAACGCCATGAGCCAATGACACACACTGAAAGACTATGAGCCAATGAAAAGCTTTGAAACATTTTGAAGCAATGAAGCGCGAAGCGAAACAGCAATGACGTTCAAAGCTTCAAACGTCATCAGTCACGTGACACTGGTGTTTTGATACAAGCTCCGACACAGTGTTTCGAATCACTCCGCTTCAGGAAGAGTGACACAAGATCCAAAGCCTCGGTATCATTTGCCCATCACTAGTAAGTTACCAAACACTAGGTAATGGGAATGCAGGAACAGGATTTTCAAAATTAAGGTTTGAGGCAGGAAGTACAAAGTCCATGATCCTGACAATGCTGACCACAGCTCAAATTGATGAATAACCATTAGTCTATGTTTGAACTTTTACCAATCCACCACAAGAACAATAATAACAAGGCGGGTTTTCTGTAGTAAAATGACTATGCCTTGACACTGCCAAATCTTATTTGGAGAAATATCACGCTCGTAAATGCTTGTATTAGTTTTGTTCATTTACCGAGCTGCAAGTTGTTTGTACTTGCCAATTTACAATTTTGTTTGATTAAATTGCCTGTTGTGTAAACCTCTGGCTAGTTTATTTGATTTAAACTGATTTTACTTATTTAGGAAGTAAGTTAAACACAAATGGTCTGTTGTGTAAAGTTTGTCTGTTCATTTTCATTTTCTCACTTCATATCAGTGTAAGTTCTTCATTTACAACAGCACCAAGAATTTACAGCTGTGGTGGCTCCTGTCAGTCACAGTGCATCAAAGATGGCACTAGTGTATTAAAGACACAAGTTTCCATGCCTTTTTTTTCCAAACAACATAAATAAGGGGGTCTGCATGCAAGAAGACTGTTAAACGTTAGTTGAGTTGAGTGAACTTGAATCAGTTCAGTTCATTGAACTCATCTTTTGAAATCCAATGCCAGAAAAATTCAAGTTTAGAAATTTTAGATAGTAATCTGAAAGGAAAAAATTAAAAAATTAAATTGAGTTGACTTCATAACAAAACTTACAGCATATATTTACAATAATTTAAAGAGAAAAGTTGATTCCACTAAATTTCTGTATGACGTTTTACATCGACATGTATTTTCAGCTCACCAGTCTTCAGAACTCAAATCTTGAAAAACTTCTCAAAATATTTAAAATATTGAAACTTTCAGGACCAGGAGTGCATTCACTGCCTCCTGGTTCCTCTCCTCTGAATCTATGAATGAATAGCAGAAGTCAATCATTGTCAGGGCCATCCTTACCCAGCCCAGATGGATGGGGGTGACTAATGTCACTGCATGTTACTGTCCAGTCCCCCCGCCTTCTCTCCCACTCACTTACATCAAGCAGACCTGACAGGCCACCAGCAACGGACCAAAGGGACACCACAATGTCATCTTTTCAGATTTTTTTTGGGGAGGGTGGGACTTGTTGAGGGCACACAGGCAGCTCCCAGCATCCCACTGCTTGCTGATTGACAGCTGGGCCTACACAGCCTTCATTGGGCAGTGGAGAGAATGTTGCCTGACAAATCTCTTGCAGTGTATCTTGGTATGATCTTCATTTACATCTGTGCCAGGTTTGTCGTGATGAGACAGATTGTGTCCACACTCAGAACAAAGTTAAATTGAATCTATTTTATTAAAAAATTATACTTTGTGGAGTGTGTTATTTTTCAGAACTGAATGGGCCAGAATCAACTAGGCACATATGCATTGAGACATTGAAGTTACACATTAAAGAAAAGTGGAACTGTTAAGTGAAGAAAAGTAAGAAAATCTGCATACTGAACAGAATGGGCACAAATTCTACTGATCCAGGTCTTGTTTCCCAAACAGAAGTGAAACCAGTGGTCCTCATCAGAGCTGTGCTGATATCAGCATATAATAATTAAGTATTCTCTGTGACCATAGTAAACATTTTAGTACTAGTGAACAAGGCTTACCAATTCGCAAAGTGTTCAAATGATAAAAGCCCCAGATTCACTGTCAGAATTTAAACTTCACATGCATAATATCAAAATGGAAGGAAGTACAGGAGAACCTTGCTGCTCAATGGGTTGAGTGACCAAAGGAATCCTTCAACAGCTTAAATGCAGAGACCATGTAGTATATATAGCCCTGGCTGATTCTTGATGAAACACAGCTGTGTTTCCTCAGCTGACATAACCACACCCTCTACCAAGACGCAGGAGCTAAGGGAAGAGAGAAGGGACAAAAAGAGAGGGAGAAGGGGAACTGAGGAGAAACAAAAAAAAACTGCATGCACCAAAACCAAATCCTGCATCATCTTATTGCAACTTGGACACAAAGGGGGCCACCCAACAACAAATTTAGGCATCAGAGCCTGCTAACAGGTTAATCAGCTGCTGCTTCTGAATTGTTGGTGCAGAGAATGCGCAGTGTTTTTATTGCAAAAATTATGTTTTTGCCCTTTGCAACAGAAAGAACATGCATGTATTTGAAAAAGAGAACTTTAAGGGCACCACCCAAAGTGGAGTGTAGAAAATATAAAAGTATGTATTATTCTGTAATTGTTCAATTAAGGTGTACTTACTTGATATATTTAGTGGTCCTGACTGGCAGGATACTGGGTGGTTACAATGTTTTAGTAAGCCTCTAAAGCCTCTCAAAGACACTTGATATTAGCTGTTTCCTTCTTGTTTTTCTCTGTTTATGTCGTCACTGGATGGGTACATGGTCGTGTGCAGATGCTGATCGAGCCCAGAAGCATGGCATGGATGAATTTATATCAGCCAACCCCTGTAACTTTGACCATGCCTCACTCTTTGAGCTGGTACAGCGCCTCACCCTGGACCACAGACTTAATGATTCATACTCTTGCTTGGTAAGAATGGCTCTTCATCAGTGTAAGTCTCATTCATTGTGTTGCAAGAAAAGTGATGGGAAGAAGTTGATGAAGAATGAATATCAGGTGGTTTCAGCTCCAGTCCCAGTGTTTGTGATTGTTGAATAGCACTAATTCAGAGACTTTACAACAAAAATTTCTAACTTGAAGAACAATTCAGTTCAATTTAATTCAGTTCTATTTCATCCTTCCTGACCGCCAGAGGGTGGTTCCCTTCGCGCATGCGCAGTTCAAGTAATTATATCAAAAAGGTTACCTGTGACCCCAGATGACCGGCTGGTTTCACCTTTGCTGGTTTAGATGGTTTCTTTGCTACGGTTGAAATGCCATAGTTTTTTTCTGTTTGGTTGTAACCTGAGTGACTGAGTAACTTGGTGATGGCAGCTCCCTGCTCCCAGTTTTCGGCAGTTGGATTTCTCATTAGTGTGCTGTCACACCGACAAGGAAGCATTTGTCACCTCAGCCCGTTGTTTTTCGGTGGCTTGGCTAGCAGGTTTAGTTCAGCTCCTGCTTCTTGATACTGGTGCAGACAGTGAAACCTCTCATCATGGATGGGGCTCACTGCTGTGCGACCTGTGGGGACGCACTTCAACCTGATAATGGCCACAACCTCTGCCCTACGTGAAGGACAGCCTGTCTGACAACCCCTGCATGAATTGCAGCTACATGCCTTGAGCGCTGAGAGTAGCTAGGTTGGCACTGCTGTCGTTGGCAAGTGAAGGTGACCCCCCTCCCTCAGGGCAGGTGACGTTAGTCCCACCTCGGCGGTCAAAGTGCCTGGCTGAGCCCATGGGTACAACAACTCCCCCTAGGAAGAGGGCAATAGCCAGGCATGGGCTCTCCTTGAGGGTCGAGCGGCTGTCGGCGGAATTAGCTGAGATGAGATCTATGTTCTTAGCTCAACACCCTGGCCCTCCAGCAGTAGCAGCAGGGTTGTCCTCTTTGCCCATGCCTGGTTTAGCCCCGGAGGACGATGTCCTTTCGCTGGCGGCCTCGGCCTCCCAACTTCTGTAGGATACTGAGGAGGGGCCCTCTTGGGCTTCAGAAGCGAGCTCAGTTTCCTCTGGTCAGAGTTCAGAGTAACACAGGTGATTCTATGCAATGCCTCATGCGCACGGCTCTGGAGTGCTTGCAAATAGAAGTCCCACGGCAGGCTGACTCAGCCCCACACAGCGCCTTGTTCAGGCATGGACGGGCCCCTACGGCTTTTGTTGTTCCCCCTTCCAAGGAATATCTGAAGGAGTTACATGCCTGCTGGAGGGACCCCGGAGCCCGGTCACGGCTTTCAGCCGATGGTCGAGCCCTGGCATCCATGCACAATGCAGCGGAGGCTGGCTTGGCGCACATGCCTGCGGTTGAGCCAGCTATCGCCTCCCTTATTGTGACATCTGAGGAGGCACTGTGCACAACTGTCCGGCCACGACCCCAATGTCGAGTCACGGACAACCTTCTGACAAGGGCACATGATGCACATGCCAGCCGCTTTGGCAATTCACTGGCACACCTTATGTTTGCCTTATCAGCCTCTTTTCAGGGAGAGCACTGCTGCTGCTTCCGCTATTGCGTTTAGCGATGCAGCATTGCAGGCTTTTGCCCTATTGAAGCGGGCGCTGGGTCGGGTGATGTCCTTTCTGGTCCAGACTAGCCATAAGGTATGGCTGGCGCAGTCAGCACTGATGGAGCAGTGTCGCAAAATCCTCCATATCCTCCCCTGTGGAAGCTGGAGAATTGTTTGGTTCGTCTGCATTAGAGACGCTGGAGCGAACCATTCGAGCTCAGGAGATCAGGCAGCAGCTTTCAGGCCTCAGTAGACCCATGGCTCCTCCACCCACATTGAGAGTCCCGGCTGCCACCTTGAACTCACCCCACCACTGGTCCTTACCAGCAACATTGGATGCGGTAGGCAGGCAGGGACATTCATGGTCAAGCCCATCCACTACCCAGACAGCCTCGGGCGCAGTGTTTTCCCTGTTGCCCGGTCAAGGCCCCTCAGGGCAGTAAGGGAAGGGGATGAGACTTCCGGGCCGGCCATCAGGTTTTTCTCCCAGCAGCACCTCAGCTGTTGGGCTGCTCTCACTTTAGACCCATGGGTGGTTGCCACCTTGACTCATGGGTACAAGTTGCAGCTCTGACGCCGGTCAACATGACCATCATCAGTGACCCAGCAAGAGCCCTGGTGCTGGACCAAGAGTCCTGGCCAAGGGCGCGATCGAGGCATTAGGCCCTCTGTTGCAACCCAGAGGCTACTATTCCCCATAATTCCTTGTTCCAAAAAAGACTGGTGGATTTTGTCCAATCCTAAGACTTACAAAGACTCAACAAGTACTTGAAAGTGTTACCGTTCCATATGCTAACCACCGCAGAGGTATTGCAAACCATCGCCGGCGGGGAATGGTTCACGTCTATAGACCTCAGGGATGCTTACTTTCATGTCCCCATTGCACCACAGCACAGGCGGTTCCTCAGCTTTGCATACCAGGGATGCCACTTGCAGTTCAGGGTGCTCCCATTCGGGCTTTCGCTTTCACCACGAGTGTTCACCCGGTGTGTAAAGACAGCTCTTGCTCCCTTGCAAGCCCAGGGTATGAAGATGTTGCCGTACCTGGACGATTGGCTGCTCTGCGCCCCGTCTCATGCTCAGGCAACTCGGGACACTGCCCGTCTGCTGTCCCATGTGGCCGAGTTAGGATTCTGGGTCAATCTAGAGAAGAGCTGCCTGATTTCCTCTCAGACCATCAGAGTGGCCTTGGACACGATCTCCATGATGGCACGCCCAGCACCACATCGAGTGGGCAACGTCCTCCTCCTGCTCCATTGGTTCAGACGGGGCAGGTCACTGCCCTATATCACATTCCTGCGTCGTCTGAGCGAACTTACCTCGGTTTAACACATTGTCCCTCTGGGCTTGCTGTCTCTGCGCCCCCTTCAGAGATGGCTGAACAGCTTCCACCTGGATGCCAAGCTTCACAGGCATCAGAAGCTCTGGATATCTGGGTATCTCCATGCCCTAGCTCCTTGGCGGAGCGAGACCTACGTGTCCAGGGGTGTTCCTATGGGCACTGTGGTGTCCCGGAGGGAAATTGTCACAACAGATGCCTGCCCTACAGGATGGGGAGCAGTGTGGCAACACAGGACAGCAGGGGCAGTGCTTCACGAGTCAACTCACTGTCCACTCTGGTTCTCCCTGCAGGCCTGATGACAGGCCTCCTGGGCCAGGATGCTCTAGCTCATCCCTGGCCTTGGAGTCTCTTGTATGCCTTCCCAGCACTTCTGGCTGGCGTGGCCATGGTGCCAGCTACTGCACGAACTCTGTCGCGGCACGCCTTGGCAACTTCCAGACAGGGAGGATCTTCTGTCCCAGCTGGGAGGGAGATTGGCACCCCAATCCTCGACACCTCCAGCTGCGGATCTGGCCGCTGGACGGTCCGAACTGCAGCTGACTGTTCTTACAAACCCCGTCAGCAGTATGAGAACCGGTGGAAACTGTTCTCACAGTGGTGCGATGGTCGTACTGAGGACCCTGTATCTTGCCCAGTGGCTACAATCCTGGAGTTCTTTCAGTCCCTCCTGGAGAGGAGCCGATCTCCCTCTACCCTAGTTTACATGAAATTGTTGTGCCCAGAAAGGGCTCTGAAGGCATATATTGCGGCTACAGCTGCCGTAAGAATGTCCGACCAGTTGTTCTTATGCTATGATGGTCCTAAGATGGGTCACGCTCTTTCCAAGCAGCGCCTCTCCCACTACATTGTCGATGTCATCTCTCACGCCTACAAGGCAGGCAACCACTCCCTGCCACGTAGCATGATGGGTCACTCCACCAGAAGCATCGCCACATCATGGGCAGCCTTGAGAGGTGTACCCTTGGACGCTATATGTGCTGCTACTTCATGGGCATCACCTGGCACATTTTCCAGTTTCTACAGGTTGAATGTTATAACCCCTCAGCCACTGGATGTGGTCTTCCGGCCAGAGACCTTGGGGTGTACTCCGTGAGGTATATACTCAGGCTTCCTCGTGACTTCGCTGGTATGAGTCATTCAGTGCTTGCATCACCGCCATCTGGCGGTCAGGAAGGATGGAATAGAACAAGAGTTATGCATTTAACTGCGGTTCTGTGAATCTTGAATAACCTCCAGCACTCTCGTCCCTCAGAATCCTTGCGTTCCCGCGAGAAGATTCTGTAGGAAAAGAGCCTCGGATGACGCTGTAATATATATCACCTCTGGGGGTCATCCGGGGTCACAGGTCGAACTGCGCATGCGCGAGGGGAACATTCAGTGCTTGCAGCACCACCCTCTGGTGATCAGTCAGGATTCGTAGAACTGCAGTTACATGCATAACTCTCGTTTTACTTGTATAGCTCCAAATCACAATACAATTGTCTCAAGGCACTTTACAAAAAACAAAAAACAAAAATAATCTGGTGCTGAAATCCAGATGACAAAGATTCACCTCAAGTTCAGACCACACTTAACAACAAATGCTGAGGAAGCAGTGAGACACACTCAGGTTGCACTCAGGCAGCCAAAACCATGGTCATTATATTTGGTCAAAGATACCAGTACTGCGAAACAAGCCATCTAGATTGTAGTCTTATATAACACATGTACAGTAGTGTGTATAACATATGTTTACCTCACCAGGTGAATCACGCAGCACTGTTCGTGTGTGTTGCCCACAGGGCTGGTTCAGTCCTGGTCAGGTGTTTGTGTTAGATGAGTACTGCGCTCGCTACGGTGTTCGAGGCTGCCATCGCCATTTATGTTACTTGAGTGATCTGCTAGAGAGGGCAGAGAATGGAGCCATGATTGACCCCACCCTGCTACACTACAGCTTTGCCTTCTGTGCCTCCCATGTCCATGGAAACAGGTATAGATAAAACTGCCGTCCAGTCCAGTTACAAACAGCCACATGGATAGTGTGCAATATATTTATTGTTGAAAAAATTCAACTTGGAGTAGGAAAGTGATTAATAACAAACAGGTCAGTCAACATTTATAGGCACATGCAATATGATGCAATTTGTAACCCCCTTGCTCTTGACTATTATACCTTGTTGTTGTCAAGAAGACCTTGTTTCTGCTTGCAGGTCTATTGGTCTGACTTTGCATGTTGCTTGCACGTTCACTCTTCCTTTTTTTAAAATCTTTTTCCTATATTATTTTAACCTCATTCCCTTGTTACTTTTTACAAAATAACTATCCCACCACTGTTTCCAAAACCCTGTACTTTCACACAATCACACCTAGTCAGCGTGTGTCTTGAGTTGTTAAACTGGCCTGTATCAGAAGCCATACTTGAACACGCCCTCTTCCCCTCTGCCCCTGAGGTCCCTATGCAAACTGCTAAGAGAAAGCTCAAAATCTTTGAGTTCATGAAGAAAAAAGATTTGAGATCTACAATTTTCTCTGGAAATAGAAGGTAAGTTGGAGGGGGTAAAATGTGTCTTTAAAATTTTTTCAAACAGGTTTAACCCTCTGGGCTCTGAGGGGGTTTTTGGGGCCTGGACAAATTTTGACATGTCCTGACATTTATGCCTTTTTCAGTGTCTTTTAACCCTCTGGGATCTGAGGGGGTTTTTGGGGCCTGGACAAATTTTGACATGTCCTGACATTTGTGCTTTTTTCAGTGTTTTTTAAACATATTAATGTCTAAAGTCTAATAACACTGTAAATCAGCACAAAATTGGCTACAATAATATGTGAGCAGCAAGTTTATACAGTATTGTGTTTTTGAGAAAAAAGTGGTTATGCATGGTTAGTGAAAAACTACAATTTTTTACTCACTGAAATAAGACCATAAAACACAAACAGAACATTGGTTCACAAGACTTTGGAGACCAGCATGTTGTAGGCTAAAGTGTTTACTTCACAGTGCTGTGAATGTCATCTTGTTCACACATTCACAGTAAACAATACACTGATTTAAATTTTCTAAGACACTTTTTGTCCAGAAAGGCCATATGCAAGAGGGTGTGCCGGAGGATGAATAGTCATGTGATTTACCTGAGAACACAAAAGACGCACTGAACGACCAGACAAAGACGCGCATAATGAGCCTTTCAGTCAATGTAGATGGGACGGATTAGTGCAGCACAATACAACACAATGAGGAGCCTAACGATCCTCATTTGAGTTAAAATCAGTGTTTTTACTCTGAGGACAAGCTAAACTATTTGTCTCTGTGTGGAATATAAGGAGCGCCGCTTCACGTGCGTAACGCGCCATCATCCAAACGCGCCGAAAAAGTGAGTAAATTCTATGATGAAGTTTGATATTTTGTGTCATTTCTCGGGGGTGTGCACATATTTACCTGGTTCACCTGAGATTATTTACATGTGAACAGTGGACAGTGTACAAGGCAGGACTGCATTACCTGTAATGAGGTGAGACAGGAAAAAACGGACTTCTCCTTACGTTCATACGGATTAAATAAAAAGTGATGATTTGTTTTTGACTTGAATTGTTTCACTCAAAAGAAAACATTTCAAGCTTTCTAGCCATATAATTCTTATTTTTATGAGCCAAGTATTCACTGAGATTCTGGTTGTTTTATTTACGCGTCTGTGAAGAGAAGTGGCAGAGACAGAAAAGTCCAAGAGCGCACCCTGTCGGCTTTCTTTATTTAAAAAAAGCACAACGTTTTGTTGTTATTATGATGGTATACCACTAAAACTAGACCCTTTACAGATTTGAATGATATACTTCTTTTATCTGTACAATCAGAATTGACGGAGTAATTTAAGTTTGTTTCGGCCTTATCAGGAAAAGATGCGTCAAAACGCGCCGGCGCGTGCGTCGACCCCAGAGGGTTAACCCAAGTCAGAGAAGTCAGAATCCTTTCCACTCACTGTGTCTAAACTTATCTATCCATCCATCCATAGCTACAAAATCTAGCCACAACATGGTAGTCTTCTGTAACAGCCACTATCACTGTGGACAAAAGGAGAGGTAGTCTTATGACAAGTAGTACCTCCAATTGAAACTGAGTGATCACAACAGAAACAAGGGTCAAGAAAAACAGCACACATTGCACCACAATTAGCCTTCTCTGATTTCTTTAAATTAGGTTTACAGCCTAGTGCTTTTAAGTCAGTCCAGTCAAAGCTGGAGCAGTTTATTTTTCCCTGTTTTGCTTTGTGTACACAGACACTATAAAAATGAAGCCAAATGACAGAGTTTAAAATTAGGGCTTCTTAATGATGAGATGACTCAAGTTAGATTAAGATTTATATTGTTTATTAATTATTATTATTATTATTAGTAGTAGTAGTAGTATTTATTGTTTATATTTATATCTAAGATTTATGTTGCACTGACTTCGAATAGTTGTTACATTTTGAGTGAGCTTATAATCTTAGATGATGTTCACACACATAGCAACTTTTTACTGTGGTATAACATTAAATTAGACAGTGCATACTCTTAAACTTAGTTTTAGAGGAGCAGTTTTCAGTCAGAGATCAAATGGTGTCATTTCCTCAAGGTATGACACAGGAATCATCTTGCCTTTATTCCAGTATGTGCCCTGTTATCTAAGTTGCAGTATTTACCTCTTGTCTAATCTGCCATGATGTGCTCTGACATCAAATCTGTCAACATCACAGTCAGCCGTCTGTGGTTGACGCCTAATAAAGATAGACGAGGGCCACTCCAGTGCTAAGGGCAAAGGTCAGGGAGGGCCGTCTGTCAGTGCACCCCCCAACTCTCTCCATTCTCTATCCATCTATCCATCCATCTTTCACTCTGCCCAACTGACAAACAGTGACTGAGGACTCAGGCCATTTCTGATCAGCATGGACAGATGGACAACAGTCGCTCCAAGAGAAAGACTAAAAATGAAAGAGGGACAAATTGAAGACAAATATGATGAGAAAAGGTCATTGATTGAAATCAGTATAAAGAGAAATGTGGAGGCCTACCATTTTTGTACCCACTGCAGTGAGTAGTGGGCTTTACTGACTTACTGGGCATGAAAAACTTTTTTTTTTTTTTTTAAATCAAAGGAGAGAGGTTGTTGGTAATATTCTAAATAGTCATATATAAATTCACATCTGAATGTAGGTATAGATGTTTTAAGAAAATCCAAAAATAATGAACCTTAGATATTTACACATCCACACACATCAGAGACCTGGTCTGCCAGCCACTTTGCCTGGAGGAGGAGGCATGACAGGTTGACAGGTTGTCATGTGTGATGGCCAAATATCTCCACTGCCAACCCTAGTGCATGTGTCCATGCACACACGTCATCCAGGCCTCCCCCACCCCATCCCCACAAACAGAAACACAAGCAAACATCCCACCCCCACCTCTTCTTCTAATAGCCTGCTGGCCTGGAGGTGTTGGTGCACCAAGTTGGACTCAGTCCCCCAGTCGCCTTCAAAATTCATGGCAAAATTTGACTTCTGTCCACCTGAATGTCAGCTCCACTTAAATTGACTGTTTGCAACAAAATGGATTTAAAATATTGGTTATTATTCCTAGTTCGAGTTTGACAAATGAAATGTTCAAACCCAGTCAGAATTTAAGCATTTTCAAAGTGATCATGCATTTTTTTACTATAATAGATACTATCATTGCTGAAATGGTAATGTATAAAGATGGATGTTATCTCAGCTGAAACATATTTTTAATTGATGTTGCGGTGTAGTTGCTGTTTATATTTGAGAAAATGGAACCAGAGAATTTTTGGCATATTTATCTCCAAATTGAATTACATGATTGATTAGTTATCAAAAAAGGTCTGACAAATGTCTGAATGATTGTCATCAATTCACTTCCTGAATTATTATTCATGTTATTGCAGGATATTCTGAACATAACCAATATAGCATAGTACATAGTACATAGTTCTACACAGTGTATTTTTCAATTGTTCAAATTTCCTACTGATACTGGGAGATTTCATGTTACCTAAAATCAACCTTAAAGTCTTGATCCACTGCATAGAAAACCAGATGTGAAAGTGTTGCTGTCTGTCACTGATGGCTCATTTGTTTGTCATCATTGGAGCTGCGAGGTCATCATGTCAAACAAACACGAGGAAGCTGCCAAAGAACAATGCATGGCTGGAAGGAAAAAAATAGAAGGTCCCTGTGAGAGTTAATTAGTTTGAAATTTTCCTCTTTTCATTTTTATATCACAATGTGAAGGATGAGGTGAATTTTTGCTATGCTTGCTTTTATATACTAAAATGTATTTCTGATGCATACAATTAACAGCCAAACAAAGAAATTGGTACAACAAGAATGTAAAAATGTTTGGTTTTGCTAGTCACAGGAGTAACAAAAATGGTAATAAGACAAACAAATATGATGATGAATAAATTTTAAACGTTAAAGCACCTAGTCAGACCCGAAAAGCTCAATGCAGACATTGCTCCCTCAGCATCGGGATTTTCAGCAGCAGAGGCCTAGTCTGGATAACTTCTGATGCTGAACAAACTAGTGAAAGTGTTACCCCTCAAAATCTAATATAGCACTAAAGCCCCCTCCACACCACCATGAGCATTACCGACACACACACACACACACACACACAGTTTCTTACTGACATGACATATCAAGGGACGGGGGGTGGGGGGCTAGAGAGAGACAGGAAGGGTGTCATGTCTCCTTCTCATCATGCTGTCATGGCCACCAGTCCAGCACCTCTTCTGTCACATATACTCTATATATTCTGCTTACAGCTACACACACACACACACACACACACACACACACATATTAGGGCTGTCAATCGATTAAAATATTTAATCACGATTAATTGCATGATTGTCATGAGTGAACTTGTGATTAATCGCAACTTAATCGCACATTTTTATCTTCTAAATGTACCTTGTAAAAGTAATGAATATTTTTCAAGTTTCTAATACTCTAATTAACATGGGAATGGACAAACATGGATGCTTTATGGAGACTCATTATTAGTGAAACCACCCTAAACATACAGCATAAAGAACATAAACATGTTTTAAAGATGGTAGATATGTTTTTAAAAGAACTTGTTCATGTCTGTTAAACACATGGAAAAAAAAGAACATAGAAAAACACAAGTTCCCATTATTTCTCTTTCTTTGCACTGAGCCAGTTGCTCAAATAGACAAGCCAACTTAATTCACATCAACAAAAAACGCAGACAACTTTTGTCTTGTCAACAAAACCATCCGACATCGTTTGTAAATGAATTTACCATTCAGTAGACCTTTTTCTTTCTCCATTTCTGCCACAAGTCGAACAGGAAATGCGCACTGCATTAATTGCATGTTAATTTGCATGTGTGTTAATCAGGCACACTTGAGAACAAAACTCCAGACACTGTATCAAGGAACAAACCTAACTCACTCTGTAACTCGGCGTGGTCACTAAAACTTACTGACTCCGCCACTCGACGTGGAAACTAAACTAACTGATTCTGCCACTTGGAACAAAACTCAGTCCTTCACTTACACAGGCACTACATGAACAAACATTACGTCCCTAACATTATACAAGTCAAGGTTGTATGCCGGGTGTATGTATGTTTGTCTATATGTATTTGCTAATAACCTTGAAACCTGTTTACACACTCATACTGTGGGGACTCCCATTATATTGTTCAATTAAGTATTTGAACCTCTTAAACAAACCTTTCTTGTAGCTGTGGATTAAACGTGCAACAGTCATTTTGGAACACTTTTTTTATATAATTGCTTCAGCTCAAATACAGGATATCTGGTATGAACAGCCACTGTAAAAGGTGGAACGTCTTTGTTTAAAGACGTTTTATTTTATTATTTAGGTCATTGTCTTGCTGCAGCACAAAACCTCTACTGAACTTCATCCCTGATATTATCCTGTAAAGTACCTTAATAAACTAGATTTCCCCTGGATGATGAACAGTTGCCCATGCCCAGAGGCAGAAAAGTAGCACTACATCATGGCGATTTATTTACCACACTTCACCTTTGGTTTAATGTTTTTATGATTGGATGAAGTACACTTTTTACGCCATACACAGTGCTGCATCTTTGTTCAAGACAGTGTTTCATTAGTCCGCACAACATCTCAGAAGATGTTGTGCATCTGTTGTGCAGTGTCCATGTGCTCTTTGGCAACCTTTGGCACCCTTTGGCACACAGTAGGTTTGGTGAAGGGCATTGTCTTTCTCTGTAGTGGGTCACTATAAATACCATTCATCATAATTTGGGCATGATTCATAGAGATATTAACCAGTTCCAGTAATTTGTCTAAGTTTTGAACTCTGATTTTCTTCTGGACCTTTTGTGTTTTGAGTCATCATAGCTTGGTGCACAATTACACTGAGAGTATCCACGCACATAGCTAAGTCATCTCATTTATGGGTCATTCTCCAACTATTGAAGAATTTGGGTCCCTAGCAGAAATAAGAAAAACAAAAACACATTTTTCATTTTTTATTTTTGACACACCTACTTGACACTAAGATGAACATACAAAAAATAAATGATAGATCAATTATTATTTTTATTCTATAAAATATGGTTTTGTATAACTGTTTTTTGCTATATTTCCTTGGTCCCTGGACCAGATTTTGTACATTCAATCCTCATAATATTGAGTTCAATTTTGATCTAACAGTAACTTTATGGACAAATGACACATAAATTCCTTATTTTAATGAAATATGTCATGTGTTTGTGAGATAGATTAGTATTTTATGTATTTTTCATAAAAAGAACACCTGTCCCTTGGGTCACTGTCATCTCCACCACACACCACAAAATGCAACTTTAGTTTTGTTTTTTTTAAACACTATGTACTTGCAACCAAAGCAATTGTCATGTGACAGTAGAGCACATGCCAGGAGAGCATAGTTAGCTCCATGGAAAGAAGGGAAACAAGAAAAAAATCAAGGTAAGTTTTTGCAAAACCAGTGTAGGTTTATTGGTCGTCATTTCCAAACAGCTCATATTTCCTTTGAATGTACAAATAATGAGAAAAAATAGCATTTATTATCGTGTACTTTGAGTATATTTAATGCTAACTCTAAAACAAAGATTAGCATGCTAATATAGCATGAAATTTTTAAAAAAAAATCTTAGACGGTCATTTCCACAAGTCATTTCCATCACTTTATTTATTGTGATGGAAAAGACATGCTGTAATGGAAATGACAATGTCAGGGTTATAAATGTTTTCATTTGGCTTATATAACTTAAAATGCTGTGTTTTCACTTAAATTGTTATACAAAATACAACTTCAACACTTCAACAATTGTGTATACACTTAAACTACAAGAATAGAATAGATACTTAAAGGTGGCACCGTCTGTTCTTTAGATGGCACGCAAGACCACAGCAGCGAGATCAAAAGCATCCACTTAAGATCCACTTAAATACCAAGAGTTTCTCAGAAAAGTGTGCCAAATCTGTGGCAGAATTGACACACAGAGAAAAGAAAAGTTAAAAGACAATGGCGAACTTCTCAACAAAACAGACGCAGTAGGTTGAAAAGCCTGGCTGAAGTTGAGAGTTTTATGGCTGGAACAACACCACCACAGTCACCAGAAGACATTGGTATTGATCCAGAATATGCCTCACCAGGTAACTCCAGCTCCACTGAGCCACCCGAAACACCTCAACTGCCTGCAACCTAAAAACTGTGCACAGAGAAGAGGGAGGAAAAAGGTGGCAAAGACAAGGGCAAAGGTCTACAGAGATCTTTATGCAACTACTGTGAAGCTTGAAGATGCTTTACGGAAGGTAGAAAAATACAAGAAAAGATGTGACCGACTTGAGAAGAAAATGGAAATGGCCAATTCCCCAGAGCTCAAAACCAAACAACAGATGAAGCAAAGAACAAAGGATTTAAAAAGAACTCTCCTGTTTCAGAACAGTTATTTCACAGATAAAAAAGAAATACCAAAATATGCACACTGCTAGAGATCATCAAGTGATCTCCAAAGTTGTAGCTGGTAAGCTTCTGAAGAAATACCGCTTGCTCTGCTTTGCCAAAAAGGAGTTTGGGTTCTCACCTAAGCTGATGAAAACAAATGTGACAAGGGCCAGTACACCCGAAAAATGCAATGTAACAAAATCAGCAAAGAAGTGGAGGAAAAGATAACATCATTTCTGGAGCGTGATGACAACAGTAGGATAACAACAGGAAAGAAGGAGACAATTACAAAGAGCAAGAAAAAAATGCAAAAATGTTTCCTTGTTTGAAATGTTTGAGTCCATGAGAATACTTTATCAGAAATTTAGAATGGAGCATCCTGAGATTGCAGTTTCTTACAGCAAATTTTGCAAAAAGCAACCTTTCTGGATTGTTAAACCAACAATCAAGGACAGTGACACATGCCTTTGCGAAATACATGCAAACCTCCAGTTTATGGCAGACAGACTGTTTTATCACAAAGTAACAAAAAGTGCCAAACTCAATGACCTAATGGAGTCTGTGGCATGCACAACTCCAACAAAGGAGTGCATGTACAGGGAGTGCCCTGACTGCAAGGACAAGGAACTGCCGACCTCTGACTTTGATGCAGGAGAGCAAACCTGGTGGTTTGAATGGAAAAGCAAGGTCGAGGAGAGGGAGAAGGCTGGAAAAGATGGAACAAAAGAAAAATTTAAAACTCACCTCACAGTCAAGGAAAAAGTCCATGGGACTATACAGACACTGCTGGATGATTTTTCAGACCAACTTAACAAAAAGATGGGAAAATACATCTACAACATCATACATCAGTATTCTGCTCTCAGGGCCCTGAAGGAAAATATAAGCGGAGATGATATTGTCTTGCAAATTGATTTTGCAGAAAACTATTTATGTTAACTATTTATAACACGCGAATGAGATCCAAGCAGTACATTTTGGTGATTCCCACAGACAGGCCACTCTCCATACAAGTGTGGCTCACACCAAAACTGTGGTTGTGTCTCTCAGTTCCATTAGCTCATCAATGCGCCATGACCCATCAGCTATCTGGGCTCATCTCAACGCAGTGCTCCCCTACCTCAAAGCACTGAAACCAGCAGCAATGATGGGCCAACCACCCAGTACAGGTCCAAGAAAAACTTCTTTTTCTTAAGCAAAATTCCCTTTCAGATTGAATTCAAAAGGATCACATGGAACTTTCTGAAGGCGGGACATGGAAAAGGCCCAGCTGATGGGATTGGTGCAGCTGTTAAACGGCAGGCTGAGTCAATAGTGGCAAAAGGCATTGATCTTCCAAATGGAAGGGTGCTGTTTGAGGAACTCTCAAAACAGCCATCTACTGTGAAGCTGATGTATGTCACTGAGAAGGAGATTGAGAAAATGGACAGTCTCCTTACGCTTGCAGACTATCCGAGGCACAATGCAGATACATCAGGTAATTTTCACCACATCCAGATCAGTTTTTTTATGAGAAGGTGGTTTGATGTGTGTAAAGCATTTATTTTTATTCATGTTTAGTGTGTGTAATCTGAATACCATGCGCTCCTCTAGATTGTCTCTACAAGACCAGGAGAAATATCTTGGCGTATTCTAAGCTGCTTTTGTTCAAAGCCCCAGCTTTGCAGATGTTTTGGTCCACAGACAGTAGACATGGAAGTAACAGGTGATACTGAGACTCCTGCATCAAAAAGCACACCTGTCACCACAGCTCAGCCCATTGGAGACCTTCATGAGGGACTGATTGGAAAATGGTGTGTGGTCACATATGATGCTGATCCTTATCCAGGCATCATACAGGATGTTGACTCTGACAGCTGTGCTTTGGTAAAAACCATGAGTTGTGTTGGCAAAAACAGGTTTTTTGGCCAGTGAGAGAGGACATGATCTGGTACCGACTTGAAGATATTGTTAGACTGGTCCCAGAGCCTCAACCAGTTACAAAGAGGTACATGATGTTGCATCCCAGAGTTTGGGCAGAAATATGCACTGCGCTTGAGCTTAAAGGATAAAGGAAAGCATCCATATGCAAATTTGACAGTTTGTTTTTAAGTTGAAAGCACTCATTTCAGAAATATTAATGAATGATAATATTAGTTTCAATTTTTAACATATAATTTTAAAATGGAAAAATATATGGTTTGAATTTGATCGCCATAAACTCTTTTAGTCCAACTTTTGCAATGTGCTTGTAGGTTTCAGCACATAGCAAGCAGGGAAGGAGCAATTTTCTACCATCTGATGAAATGTTTATTATTGTATATATTGTATATTACTGTTTAAAGTTTAAATAACAATGTTATGTTTCCAAATGGATGTTATTTTGTGTCAAAGAAAATAAAAGTGAACATTATTCAGCATTGCCGTGTGTCATGTCATTTCCAACAAATGCTGTCTTTTCCACCACGCAATGTAATTGCACACAACACATATTTTTACATAAAATTCATAATAATAACACAGTCACACTAATAATATTTTCCAGTTTTAAAAATTATGCACTCATGGTTACAATTCACTTCCGGGATTGGAAAACTCATGATTGTGCCATGTAAGAACTTGACTGAAAGGCTTCATTAACACAATGAAAATGACAAAAAAATATATTATTTAAGTAATTTCATTACAACCACTATCAGAAAGTGTTTTTACATATGATGAAGAAAAACATATCAAAATATTTCTAAAAATATGTGTTAGATTTTCTAAAAATTTTCCAGACCAAATTTGACCGTAGTTGGAGAATGACCCTTATACATGTGTATAGTTTGTGCATTGATATGCATATCTAACAGGAGATCTGCATAATTCAATTCAATAGAGAGACTTGCAGTGCAAGTTTGGACATACAGCTCAGCATCCAATTTTACTAAAAAATGAAGTCTGTCTTATATTATTCAATTCAATTCAATTTTCAATTCAATTTTATTTGTATAGCGCCAAATCACAATACAAATCATCTCAAGGCACTTTACAAAAACTAAAACTAAAAACCCAACAATTCCCTTATGAGCAAGCACTTGGCGACAGTGGAGAGGAAAAAACCTCCAGCAGAACCGGGCTCAGTTTGGGCGGCCATCTGCCTCGACCGGTTGGGGTGAGTGGATAGAGCAGAGAGAAAAGAACAGCAACAATAAACAACAAATAGACACTGCAGGTTGGTGGGACCAGTAACTGCACATCAGCGATATACAGCTCCAGGACCAGGGACACCTGCAGAAGGTGAGAGAACAGAGAGAGAGGGAGAGAGCACAAACTAGGAGAGAGAGAGAGCACAAGGTTAGGCAGAGCACAGGGGGGGGGGGGGGGGGGGGGGGGGTTAGGGTAGGGGAGCTCAGTGCACCGATGGTCCTCGGGCAGTCTAGGCCTATAGCAGCATAACTAAGGGATGGTTCAGGGTTGCCTGAAGCTAGCCCTAACTACTTTGTCAAAGAGGAAGGTTTTAAGTCTAGCCTTAAAAGTATAGAGAGTGTCTGCCTCCTGAACCCAGGCTGGGAGCTGGTTCCATAGGAGAGGAGCTTGATAACTAAAGGCTCTGCCTCCCATTCTGCTTTTGGAAACTCTGGGAACCACAAGTAGACCTGCACTCTGAGAGCGAAGTGGTCTATTGGGATAATATGGTACTATAAGGTCTTTAAGGTATGAAGGAGCTTGATTATGAAGGGATTTGTATGTGAGAAGAAGGATTTTAAATTCTATTCTATATTTTACAGGGAGCCAATGAAGAGAAGCCAATATAGGAGAAATATGATCTCTCTTGCTAGTTCCTGTCAGGACTCTGGCTGCGGCATTCTGGATTAATTGGAGGCTTTTTATGGAGATGTTGGGACATCCAGATAGTAATGAGTTACAGTAATCTAGCCTTGAGGTAACAAATGCATGGACTAGTTTTTCTGCGTCATTTTGAGACAGGATGTTCCTAATTTTGGAAATGTTGCGCAGGTGAAAGAATGCAGTTCTAGAGATTTGTTTTATGTGTGAGTTAAAGGACATGTCCTGGTCAAAAATAACTCCAAGGTTTTTTACAGTAGTGCTAGAGGCCAGGGTTATGCCATCTAGAGTAGCTATAATTTGAGAAAAGTTATTTCTGAGATTTTTTTGGCCCAAATATAATGACTTTTGTTTTCTCCGAGTTTAAAAGTAAAAAGTTACTGGTCATCCAGGCCTTTATGTCAGTTAGACAGGCTTGAAGTCTGGTTAACTGGTTTGTGTTAACAGGTTTAATAGATAGATATAACTGAGTGTTATCTGCATAGCAGTGGTAATTAATAGAGTGCTTCCTAATGACATATCCTAAAGGAAGCATGTACAGGGTGAACAGAATCGGTCCTAGCACAGAGCCTTGTGGAACTCCATAACTAACTTCTGTTCGTGTGGAAGGTTCATCATGGACATGAACAAACTGGAATCTGTCCGATAAATAGGATTGGAACCACTTTAACGTTGTTCCTCTGATACCAATCACATGCTCCAGTCTCTGTAATAAGATGTTGTGGTCAATGGTGTCGAATGCTGCACTAAGGTCTAGGAGGACAAGTATTGAAACAAGTCCATTATCTGAGGCTAAGAGAAGATCGTTGGTAACTTTCAACAGTGCTGTTTCTGTACTATGATGTGCTCTAAATCCTGATTGAAAATCTTCAAATAGTTCATTCCTGTGTAAGTGGTCTGATAGCTGCTTAGCAACAGCTTTTTCTAGGATTTTAGAAATAAATGGCAGGTTGGATATTGGTCTATAATTAGCCAAGACTCCTGGATCAAGACTAGGCTTTTTGAGTAAAGGTTTGATTACTGCAGTCTTAAAGGCCTGTGGTACGTAGCCTGATACTAGAGATAAATTTACCAAGTCCAATAAAGATGAGTTCATTAATGGCAGGGTGCCTTTAAGCAGTCTAGTCGGGATGGGGTCTAAGAGACATGTTGATGATTTCGATGAAGCAACTACTGATGTAAATTCAGAGAGATCTATGGGAGAGAAGCAGTCTAAACATAACTGAGGTCCTACAGATGATTCAAGAGCTACTGTAGTAGAAGATTCATTTATTGCAGGTATAGGAAGCATCTGCTGAATTTTATCTCTAATAGTTGTGATTTTATTTGTAAAGAAACTCATAAATTCATCACTGCTGAGAGCTAAGGGAACACTGGGCTCAACAGAGCTGTGACTTTTTGTCAGCCTGGCTACAGTGCTGAAAAGAAACCTGGGATTGTTCTTATTTTCCTCTATTAGTGATGAATAGTATGCAGTTCTGGCTTTACGGAGAGCTTTTTTATATGTTAGTAGACTGTTTTTCCAGGCTAGAAAAATTTCCTCTAAGTTTGTGGAATGCCACTTCCTTTCCAGCCTTCGTGATGCCTGCTTTAAGGTACGAATATGTAAATTATACCATGGGGCTAGTCTTCTCTGATTCACTAACTTCTTTTTCAGGGGGTCTACAGAATCAAGCGTTTCACACAGTGAAGTTACAGCGCTGTCAACAACATGATCAATTTGGTAGGGAGTGGGATTGAAGCAACTGCCCTCCACTATGTTTATACTTGGCATAGATGTAAATAAAGATGGAATCATTTTCTTAAATTTATTAACATGTCGGATCAGATTTATTGTCGGATAAACATCTGCTGTAGTGGAATTTTCTTCCAAACGCTGCATGATCCATCATTTTAAATTCAAAAGTTATTAAAGAATGATCTGACAAAACAGGATTTGGGGGAAAAACTATTAGATGTGCAATTTCGATGCCATAGGTCAGAACAAGATCAAGGGTGTGATTGAAACAGTGGGTGGGTTTATTAACATTTTGAATGAAACCAATTGAATCTAATATAGAATTAAATGCAATGCTGAGGCCGTTATTTTCAACATCTACATGAATGTTAAAATCTCCCACTATAATAACTTTATCTGATCTAAGCACTAAATCAGACAGAAAGTCAGGGAATTCAGTTAAAAACTCTGAGTAAGGGACAGGTGGACGGTACACAGTGACAAGTAGAACTGGTTTTTGTGTTTTCCAGTTTGGATGTGAGAGACTAAGAGTGAGGCTCTCAAATGAGTTAAAATTGTTCTGAGGATGAAAGTTTAATAATAAGTTTGAGTGGAAGATTGTAGCTACTCCTCCACCTCAACCTGTGCTTCGAGGAACATGATCATTTTTATGACTGAAGGGGGTTGATTCATTCAGACTGACATATTCATCCTGCTGTAACCAGGTTTCAGTAAGATAAAGTAGGTCAATTTGGTGATCAGTTATCAAATCATTTACTAACAAAGATTTAGATGAAAGGGACCTAATATTTAATAGTCCACATTTGACAGTTCTGTTTTTCTGTTCAATAAGAGGAGTGGTCTTAATTTTTATTAAGTTTTTAATATGCTGAATACCACATGGTCATAAGTATTCAGACCCTGTGCTCAGTATTGAGTAGAAGCACCCTTTTGAGCCAGTACAGCCATGAGTCTTCTTGGGAATGATGCAACAAGTTTTTTACACCTGGATTTGGGGATCCTCTGCCATTCTTCGTTGCAGATCCTCTCCAGTTCTGTCAGGTTGGATGGTGAACGTTGGTGGACAGCCATTTTCAGGTCTCTCCAGAGATGCTCAATTGGGTTTAGGTCAGGGCTCTGGCTGGGCCAGTCAAGAACGGTCACAGAGTTGTTCCAAAGCCACTCCTTTGTTATTTTAGCTGTGTGCTTAGGGTCATTGTCCTGCTGAAAGGTGAACCTTCAGCCCAGTCTGACGTCCTGAGCACTCTGGAAGAGGTTTTCTTCCAGGATATCTCTGTACTTGGCCACATTCATCTTTCCTTCAATTGCAACCAGTCGTCCTGTCCCTGCAGCTGAAAAACACCCCCACAACATGATGCTCCCACCACCATGTTTCACTGAAGGGATTGTATTGGGCAGGTGATGAGCAGTGCCTGGTTTTCTCCACACATACCGCTTAGAATTAATGCCAAAAAGTTCAATCTTGGTCTCATCAGACCAGAGAATCTTATTTCTCATAGTCTGGGAGTCCTTCATGTGTTTTTTGGCAAATTCTATGCGGGTTTTCATGTGTCTTGCACTGAGGAGGAGCTTCCGTTGGGCCCCTCTGCCATAAAGCCCTGACTGGGGGAGGGCTGCAGTGATAGTTGACTTTGTGGAACTTTCTCCCATCTCCCTACTGCATCTCTGGAGCTCAGCCACAGTGATCTTTGGGTTCTTCTTTACCTCTCTTACCAAGGCTCTTCCCCCACGATTGCTCAGTTTGGCTGGACGGCCAGGTCTAGGAAGAGTTCTGGTCATCCCAAACTTTTTCCATTTGAGGATTATGGAGGCCACCGTGCTCTTAGGAACCTTGAGTGCTGCAGAAATTCTTGTGTAACCTTGGCCAGATCTGTGCCTTGCCACAATTCTGTCTCTGAGCTCCTTAGGCAGTTCCTTCGACCTCATGATTCTCATTTGCTCTGACATGCACTGTGAGCTGTAAGGTCTTATATAGACAGGTGTGTGCCTTTCCTAATCAAGTCCAATCAGTTTAATTAAACACAGCTGTACTCCAATGAAGGAGCAGAACCATCTCAAGGAGGATCAGAAGAAATGGACAGCATGTGAGTTAAATATGAGTGTCACTGCAAAGGGTCTGAATACTTATGACCATGTGATATTTCAGTTTTTCTTTTTTAATAAATTTGCAAAAATTTCTACATATCTGTTTTTTTCTGTCAAGATGGGGTGCTGAGTGTACATTAATGAGAAATAAAATGAACTTTTTTGATTTTGGCAAATGGCTGCAATGACACAAAGAGTGAAAAATTTAAAGGGGTCTGAATACTTTCCGTACCCACTGTATATGTTCGAGGGGCAGACACAGTCTCTATGTGATTTGAGGGGGGCGGCGGCTCTAAGGAAACTGCAGAGAGGCGTTTTAGACTGAGTCTCTGCATCCCGGTCCCCACCCTGGATTGTCAGGCTTTAGGTCGGCTAATAAACTCGGCCAAATTTCTAGAGATGAGAGCTGCACCATTCAAAGTGGGATGGATGCCGTCTCTCGCTACCAGACTGGGTTTTCCCCAGAAAGTGGCCCAATTGTCTATGAAGCCCACATCGTTTGCTGGACACCACCTAGACAGCCAGCGACGGAACGACGACATGCGGCTAAACATGTCATCGCTGGTCAGATTGGGGAGGGTTCCAGAGAAAACTACGGAGTCCAACATTAATTTAGCAAAGTTACACACCGACTCAACATTAATTTTAGTGACCTCGGATTGGCGTAATCGGGTGTCATTGCTGCCGACGTGAATAATAATTTTCCTATATTTACGATTAGCCTTAGCCAGCAGCTTCAGATTTGACTCGATGTCGCCCGCTCTGGCCCCAGGAATACATTTGACTATGGTCGCTGGTGTCTCTATTTTCACGTTCCTGACTATGGAATCGCCAATTATCAGAATCGGTTTCTCAGCGGGTGTGTCGCTGAGCGGGGAAAATCTATTAGAAACGTGAACATGCAGGTGATGAGCCGTGGGCTTCTGCTTAGGAGTACGTTTCCGTCGGACCGTCGCCCAGGCTAATTCTCCGGGCTGCTCCGGAGCTGCCCTTGGACCGCTAACAGACCCTGAGCTCGGTGGCTCCACACCAGCTAACGGGGCTAGGCTAGCTGGCTTTTGTTCGAAGGTGCGGAGCCGCGCTTCCAAATCAGTGATCCTCGCCTCCAAGGCTAACAGAACCTTACACTTATTACAGGTATCATTATCTCTAAAGGAGGCAGAGAAATAACTAAACATGTGGCACACCGAGCAAGAAAGAGAGAGAGAAGGAGAGGCCATGTTAGCTAAGCTAACTAGCTAGCTAAGCTAACCGGTAGGTGTAAGTCAGGAAATAAATACCGGTCAAAATAGAAAGGTACTTGACTAGTACCGGAATGTAGCAGTTAATGAACTGTTTAGAGTTTAGTTAGTTTTTAGGTGTGTTAAACTATAGCTAGTCTGTTGCTAGTCTGTAGACGAACTATGCAACACACACAACACGATACGCTTGCAAGACAAAAGTGATTCGCTTACCCGGATATTATCACACCGTAAGATGAGATAACCTTATGAGACCCAGCCTATTCTATTTATGTACTCTACAGTCTCCATTTTGTCTCAGCCTGAAAACAAAGTTCCTTTCATCCCACCCAAATACGTGAGATATCATTGGGAAGGCCAGGATGTTCTCTATTGAGCACATAAAATGAAATGAATAGGCTGGGTTACAAATTAAAAGGGTTAAAAAATAAGAAAAGAGGAGATTAAGATAATTAGTTAGCACTGTTGGCTCACAGGAAGAAGGTTCTTAGTTTGATACCCAGCAGGCGCCTTTCTGTGTGGAGTTTGCATGTTCTCCGCTTGGCTGCATGGGTTTTCTTCGGGTACTCCGGTTTCCTCCCACAGTCCACAAACATGTATGTCAGATTGATTGGTGATTCTAAATTGCCAATAGGAATGAGTGTGGTTGTCTGTCTGTATGTGTCCCTGTAATGGACTGGTGACCTGTCCATTTACCCCTGCCTTTCACCTGTAGAGAGCTGGGATAGACTCCAGCAGATCCCGGTCACCCAAAAAAAGAATAACCAGGTATAGATAGTTCTGAGCAAGGTGTTGTTTTCCTTACATGACATTAAATTGATTCATTAACCTCTGTTGTGCAGAGCACAACTTAACTTAACTTAACTTAGTTAGCAGTCTGTGCTTCCTGAGTCAAGGAATGCATAAGTTTGCACTATTTTATTTCCTTTTGTTTAAACTATGTACTCTTATTTACCAGCCCCAGTGGCTGCACATATTTTCAACACATACCATGGCGCTAGCAGCTGCAGGATTACTATATGTATTCATGTTTTCAGCCATCTTGCTTCTGCTTCTGCTGGTCAACTCCATCATGACTGTGGGATGCATTCTGTTAGGTGGAAAATATTGTATGCAATTTTGGCTTGTTTGTGGATAAAGTCACTGAGGTCTTTAAAGTTGACCTTTTTGTCTTGAAGTTCCTGAATTTCACTATCCTCCATCTTTCTTTCAATTTGTAAGGACAATTTGGGGTAATGATTTTCATATTAGTAGCATTCTTCAGCTCATCAAGATACCTAATATATATATTCTATATATTATCCTATAATATATATTATTTGGTGCCCAGTTTCATGCCATTGCAGGTGGCCTATTTGCACATGAATTATCTTTAAGCCTCAGCTTAAAGTGGGGGCAGTTGTGGCCTAATGGATAGGGAGTCGGACTTGTAATGGGTTTGAGTCTCTGATCTGGCAGGAACTGTGGGTGGGGTGGAGTGAATAGCCAATAGCCCTGTCCACTTTCAATACCACAACTGAGGTGAGACCCTTGAGCAAGGCAATGGACCCTCAACTGACCTCCGGTCTCCCCCACCACTGCAAGTGTGTGTTCACTCCTGTGTGTGTGCGCACTTTGGGATGGGTTAAATGCAGAAGACAAATTCTGAGTATGGATCACCATACTTGGCCACTTTCATTTTATGGCGTTGAGTGTACCTAAGTGTCCTGTAGGACAATAGTTCTGTTTCCTTCATGTTGCTTGTTAGCTGGGTTAGCTTACTTCTCCTTATGTCAGTTGACATACTGACATGACAATTTTGTGGACTCCACTTTCTTGGAAAGGTGTTCATATCACCAAATCTTTAAGTGAAGCATGGACTAAACTGACCATGTGAAAGTATCCTGAGATAAGTACAGATTGAGGACCTGAAATAACCTTAAGGCTTGCTTGTAAATACTGCTGTCTTTCAGACCTGATGGTATTGGCACAGTGACCATGGAAGAGAAGGAGCGCTTTGAGGAGATCAAGGATAGGCTACGAGTGCTTCTGGAAAACCAGATTACACACTTCAGGTAGGAACCATGTACAACAACAAACATGTTTAACTCATAGCAAACCAGACTTTTGATGATTACAGTGAAAAATCTCTGGTGCTTCCATAGGTACTGCTTTCCATTTGGACGGCCAGAGGGAGCACTGAAAGCAACGCTTTCCTTGCTGGAAAGGGTAAATCATTTTTCAGCTGTACGGATGCTTACAGGATTATTTAACCACTTATGAAGTATATCCGTCCAGAAACAGTTAGCTTTTGTGCAGCAGTGTGTGATCTTTAGTCGCCTATATCTCTAAATACTCAGTTTTAATTTTATTATGGTCAATAATACAATAAACATGTTGGCATGTATCCATGTTAATTTTTATGACATTGTTCATGCTTTCTGATGTAAATATAGTTTTTCAGCTAGTATGAAGCTGTTATGTGATTGCAAGGAGGAATTGGTATAGGACCCAGGTGCAGACAACTGTCTTTATTTCTTAACTTAGTAAAATAACTTAACTCAGACACAGACAAGAACAAAAAACCAGGAAAACCAAAACTCACTCAGATTCAACCCGACCTTGGTGCAACATGTGCACAAACAGGAAATCATTCACTAAACTAACCACAATACACCAACAGCCAACAAAAGAAATGAATGGGTACATATTGCTCGCTAACAAAAGAACAGTTGAACACAGGTTATACTAGTCCTAGTGATGAACGTAAAGTTACCTGAAAGCTATATGAAGCAACACAGGAAACGAGAAACCAAAATAAAAGTCCAACCAGGAAACCAAAACTTCAGGCCATGACAGAAGCATACTTCTAGTGCGCGAACAACATCTTGACATTTCTCATAATTGTCTTGTCTTTGCTGTATACTGAAAGTAAAAACTGTGACCATTTTTCCACTTTAGGTTTTAATGAAAGATATTGTTACTCCAGTTCCACAAGAAGAAGTCAAAGCTGTCATCTGTAAGTGTCTGGAGCAGGGGGCTCTGGTCAACTACCAACGCCTGTCAGAGTATGCCAAACTGGAAGGTAAGTTACTGCTCCATCACTGCTCTTCTGTGATAGTACTATTATAGTAAAAACAGAGCATGGTATTCTGTCTTGATATAACTTTTAGAATGAGAACCTTTTACATGCTAAGTCACTTAGTACAGTGTGCTTTCCTGTTAAATGATTCAGAATTTATTCTGAAGGCAGTGTTGAGAGCCTAACTCATTGGGGTAGCTGTAGAATAGTGACTCAAAAGTAGTTAACCAAATTTGACAAATAAATGATATTAATTGAACTCAATTCAGTTTATTTGTATACCACCAAATCACAATACAGTCATACTCACTTTAGAAAACCCAACAAATCCCATATGAGCAAGCACTTGGTGACAGTTGAGAGTAAAAACTACCTTATTAACTAAATAACACTGTCAAGTGTTGGAATGAACATCTGAGATTAACAGTAGTCTTGCTCAGGTGGGATCTTCATGTTACATACTGTACATGTAATCAGATTGTGATGATTACATCACTACTATCCATGACATTTTAGGAAAATACTGCTGTTTATTTCGGCTGTTTAGTTCAGCCTGTTTTACTACCAAATGTACAGTAAGTAAAAAAGCATTCAATTCAAACTTTATGCTGAATTTGGCCATGCCTCAGCTGGCTCTGTATCCCACTTTAACCTGCCTGGTAGCTGAAGTGATGCTCCCTCTTTTCTCTGCTTACTTATTCCTTGTTCTCTGATGACTTCCATCTGTTGTTTTTCTCCTGTCTATTGGCTTATGCTGTTTCTCATAAGGTACTACTTGAAAACAGAAAGGCCAATAAACAAGACATGATGGGACTGACCTTTGTGGTAGTTTAGTGTTTTTTTTTTTTTTCGTAAAATTTTTGCAGACCTCAAAAAAATGTTAAATGTTAACATTAGGGCATTTAGGGCAATTCTTTTTACATAAATGTGATTATTCTTTAGTTTTCTCTTTATTAACCTAATGTATGTGTGGCTCTACTACAGGAACATTTGGGAAATATGCTTATTGCTTACCCAACGTTATATAGATAGGTCCTGTTATGTTGTCAGCACTCCATTCAAGAGTTATGTAGATTCAATCAAGACATCCATCCATCCATTTTCTATACTCGCTTATTCCTTAACTAGGGTGACGTGGATCTACTGGAGCCTATCCCAGCTCTCTTTCGGGTGAAACACTCACACTCACTCCTATGGGCAATTTAGAGTCACCAATCAACCTAACATGCATGTTTTTGGACTGTGGAAGGAAACCGGAGTACCCAGAGTAAATCCACACAAGCACGGGGAGAACATGCAAACTCCACACAGAAAGGCCAGGTTGCTGTGAGGCAACAGTGCTAACCACTCAGCCACCATGCTTCCCCAATCAAGACATGTTTTCTGTATTATTTTAGATTTCATTTAGTTTTGTACTGTAACTATGCTTTCACTAGCTGATGGTTAGTTTCATGACATATAAATGGTGAGTAGGCGAGAGAAGCTGAAAGCTTTAATCAGTGTTAATTTAGACTGCATTTGCAATAGACACTAAATAGTAATGTAGCCTTGATTTGTATCAAACTTGCCAATACAGTAGTAGAAACTGTTTAAAACTTTTCATTTCTGACCAGTATTTGTCCAGATACAACAAATGAAAACCATCCCTTTTCTAGAATTTCAAAACATTTTCCCACTTATATTGTAGTGGCTCTGGATTACATTCAGAGCAAGGACTGTATATAAAAACAGAAAACACATCATCACTTCTTCATGCAACACTTCAAGTGACACCTGCAAATTTTACTGACTGGCAGCCAATCAGTAAGTGGTAAATCAATAATGCATAGAGAATTATAAATGATAAATCTGGAGAAAAGTCTCACTTACCAAACAAAATGAAAAAAAAACTGCCAGCTGCTCTGCAGCACCAGTTCCATTTCCAATGTTGTCAGTGAAACACAAATAAAAATGTAAATGGGTAACTCTTCTTTCAGGAACTGCTTGGCTCACTCTGCTTCTCCAGCATATTGAAAAGATGTCAATCATGCCAAGGCACATCCTGTTTACATTACCAAATAACTTATTAAAACTGTAAGAAAACACATTAATCTGGTCTCATTCATATTATTTTGCTAATTTGTCAGAACCTGGCTAGCTGTGTTCCAACTCCTGAGATAGCCTTGATATATATGGGGCCTATCTCGACAATGGTAAAGCCCATATCTCTTTTCTTTTAGTAATATTTCTTTATGCAAGGAACATGTGACACACTATAGAGAACATTTGTTCCATTGTATTCATATGACATTGTTTTCACAGGTTAATTCCTGAAAGCTGTGCAAAAAAGTGCAAAAAAATAACACTGAAAAATAAGGACTGTGATTTAGTATTTTCTGATTTGTCAACTGACACTGCAGAGTATAAGACAGCAAAGAAGCAAATTTCCCAAAATGTCAGTGATAAATGGCCATTTTATGACAATGTATGTAAAGAAACCAACACCTACCTGATGATACTAAGGATAATGAGCCCTAATATCTCAGTTATGACTGATGATTATTCCAAAATCCTCCATACTATGCATGCTTTTTGACCCAGGGGGACAAAAAACTCTGATATTTCAGATTTTACCTCTGCTTGGCAGAACGAATGGTTAATCCAAAGTAGACCATCTGTAATCTATGAACCCCAAGCCCCCCTGTATAAATACAGCCTGTACTCTCCTAAACCTTTCACTCACAGTAATGGGCTATACCATCGTCATTCTATTTGACTTCAGATATCTGTCCCGACTCCCTAAAACACAGCTTGGTAACTGCTCACTCTACTACTGGCTATAGCATTACAAAATTCATTCTGATGTTATCTGATGTAATCAAGCAAGACCATCTTGTAACTTCCAGTATTTTATACATGGCATGTCATATGGTGTGCACATAATGCTAGATTGACTTTATATCCCAGTTGCTGGTCATATGTATGTATGACCAGCATACAAATGTATGAAATAGCAACTGGGATATAACTTTGATGAAAGCACAAATTTAATTCTATTATTATTATTTTATTAGATTCTACCTGGTTTTGGTGTATATATATATATATATATATATGTAACGGACACCCTCAGAGACAGGAACGAGGAACATATTTGAGGTCTTTATTTCAGTACTCACAATATCGCAGGAAACGAGGAAACAGGAATGGTGTGTCCATGGGAATGTTACTGAGATCCGACAGTGATTCGGAGTGAGGGGAGTCCCTTTATACATGAGGGAGAGTGCAGAGGAGGTGCAGGTGAGTGACTTGGGAACAGGTGAGACGAATAGTGGTGATTGCCAGGGGGAAAACCTGGCAGAACCGTAACAGTACCCCCCTCTCCACGGCCAACTCCTGGGGGCTGAACCCCCCTCCTGAGGACAGGGGACTGTGGAGACTGTGGAGACTGGGGACAGAGGAGAGAGGAAACTGGAGACTGGGGAGAGAGGAGACTGGTGACTGGGGAGAGAGACTGGAGACTGGGGAGAAAGGAGACTGGAGACTGGGGAGAAAGGAGACTGGGGACAGAGGAGACTGGGGACTGGGGACAGAGGAGACTGGGGACTGGGGACAGAGGAGACTGGAGACTTGGGACAGAGGAGACTGGAGACTGGGGACAGAGGAGACTGCGGAGGCGGCGGTTCCGGAGACCACGATAGCCGTGGTGACAGCTGTGAAGGTGGTGGTTCTGGGGACCGCGGCAGCAGCAGTTGCAGCTGCGGTGGTGGTGGCTCCGGAGACCGCGGCAGCGGCAGTGGCAGCTGCGGTGGCGGCGGCTCTGGGGACACTGGCGGCGGCAGCTCGGGGGACTCTGATGACGACAGCTCGGGGGGCTCTGACGGTGGTCGCGGCAGCGGCGACTCGGGGATCTCAGGCTTCTGCCGCAGGGGTGGCGACCTGAGACTCGGCGGCGACTCGGGAGGCTCTGGGAACGCTGGAGACGGCGACTTCTGGAGAGACTCTGGAGACGGTGACGGCTGGAGAGACGCTGGCTCGGACGGCTGCTGATGAGGATTCGGGAACACTGAGGGCATGAGAGGGTCCGGGAGATTAGTGGGAAGGAAAGAATCCATGATGGGCTGCTCGGGGAACTCCGCTGTTGGCAGCGGCTCCGGGGACACTGGCGGCGGTAGCTCGGGAAACTCGAGCGGATCCGGAGGTTCGGGTCCTGGTAGCAGCTCAGGACTCGGCCGCTCGGGAATCAGCAGCTCGGGAGTCGGCCGCTCAGGAGTCGACCGCTCAGAAAACCGCTGCTCGGTGAACGGCTGTACGGAGCCTAGCAGCTCGGGAATCGGCAGCTCGGGAATCAGCTGTGCGGGGTGTGGCTGCTCGGGGAGCTCTGGGGGATGCGGCAGCTCGAGGTACGCTGGCGGTGGCGCTGGCTGGCGAGGCGGCCGTGATGAGGGAGACGGCCAGGGAGAGGGAAACAGCCGTCGCCACGACTCGGGAAGCTCAGTAGGCTCGGCCGGGTGCTGCTGCTGCTGGACTGGCGGTAGCGTAGGTGGGTCTGGGATCTCTGGGAGTGGAGGCGGGTCCGGGAGCTCTGGGAGCAGAGGCGGGTCCGGCAACTCTGGGAGCAAAGGCGGGTCCGGCAACTCTGGGAGCAGAGGCGGGTCCGGCAACTCTGGGAGCAGAGGCGGGTCCAGGGGAAGCTGTAGGGACTCCGGAGGAGATGACTGGCGATGCGGCACTGGAGGCGGCACTGGAGGCGGCGACCAGCGAGGCGGCACTGGAGATTCAGGTATCTGCAGGGGTACTGGATACCGTGGTACTGGAAATTACGGCGCTGTAGAGGGCGGTAGCTGTGGGGGCGTGAGAGGAATCCCGGCAGCGGAGACTTCATTAGGGGACGGCGACTCTCAGGCTGGTCCCTTACGACGGCGGCGATTCCGTCGCTGTCATAAAGGACCAGCAGGTCAGGTGGCTGTCCTCCGAACCTCCTTGCCAGACGGGTACCGCGGAAGGAGTTTCGGTGGGAATCCCCGATGAGGAGGTCCATCCAAAAGAGGTCCCAGTCCTCATCGTTGAGGCCCTCCCCGTCTGAATAGTAAAGGAGATCCCTTGGTTCTAATCGGTGCCGCGGAAACTCTGAATCCTCGGGATACTCCAGCTCCTCGGGATACTCCGGCTCCTCGCGATACATCGGCTCCTCGGGATACTCTGGGTCCTGGGGATACTCCAGAAACTGGGAAGAAGGGAGAACGGGTGCGTCGGTGCACGGCGGCTTCAGGGTCCAGGGTCTTGCCTTAAGTTCCTGCCAGATGGCACGTGCCTCAGCCGGGGGTAGAGGCTGGGGAGCCATCTGGCGGAGTTTTTCACACCTGGATTTGGGGATCCTCTGCCATTCTTCGTTGCAGATCCTCTCCAGTTCTGTCAGGTTGGATGGTGAATGTTGGTGGACAGCCATTTTCAGGTCTCTCCAGAGATGCTCAATTGGGTTTAGGTCAGGGCTCTGGCTGGGCCAGTCAAGAACGGTCACAGAGTTGTTCCAAAGCCACTCCTTTGTTATTTTAGCTGTGTGCTTAGGGTCATTGTCCTGCTGAAAGGTAAACCTTCAGCCCAGTCTGACGTCCTGAGCACTCTGGAAGAGGTTTTCTTCCAGGATATCTCTGTACTTGGCCACATTCATCTTTCCTTCAGTTGCAACCAGTCGTCCTGTCCCTGCAGCTGAAAAACACCCCCACAACATGATGCTCCCACCACCATGTTTCACTGTAGGGATTGTATTGGGCAGGTGATGAGCAATGCCTGGTTTTCTCCACACATACCGCTTAGAATTAACGCCAAAAAGTTCAATCTTGGTCTCATCAGACCAGAGAATCTTATTTCTCATAGTCTGGGAGTCTTGCACTGAGGAGAGGCTTCCGTCGGGCCACTCTGCCATAAAGCCCTGACTGGGGGAGGGCTGCAGTGATAGTTGACTTTGTGGAACTTTCTCCCATCTCCCTACTGCATCTCTGGAGCTCAGCCACAGTGATCTTTGGGTTCTTCTTTACCTCTCTTACCAAGGCTCTTCTCCCACGATTGCTCAGTTTGGCTGGACGGCCAGGTCTAGGAAGAGTTCTGGTCGTCCCAAACTTTTTCCATTTGAGGATTATGGAGGCGACTGTGCTCTTAGGAACCTTGAGTGCTGCAGAAATTCTTTTGTACTCTTGGCCAGATCTGTGCCTTGCAACGATTCTGTCTCTGAGCTCCTTGGGCAGTTCCTTCGACCTCACGATTCTCATTTGCTCTGACATGCACTGTGAGCTGTAAGGTCTTATATAGATAGGTGTGTGCCTTTCCTAATCAAGTCCAATTAGTTTAATTAAACACAGCTGGACTCCAATGAAGGAGCAGAACCATCTCAAGGAGGATCAGAAGAAATGGACAGTATGTGAGTTAAATATGAGTGTCACTGCAAAGGGTCTGAATACTTATGACCATGTGATATTTCAGTTTTTCTTTTTTAATAAATTTGCAAAAATTTCTACATTTCTGTTTTTTTTTTTCTGTCAAGATGGGGTGCTGAGTGTACATTAATGAGAAATAAAATTAACTTTTTTTCATTTTGGCAAATGGCTGCAATGACACAAAGATTGAATAATTTAAAGGGGTCTGAATACTTTCCGTACCCACTGTATATATGACTTACATTGTCACATTAGCTGAAAAATTCAGAAAGCAGGACTGCTCTGGCATATACATTTTCTACCTGTTATACAACACATTTTAGATTTGATTCACTGAATACTTAATACACCAATGTGTTCTTGGCATAAAATTTGTGAGATTATAAGATTGTAAATAGCAGCACAATAAATGAATAAATAACTGAACTGTAGGTTTGGGCCTACAAAACCTCATATCAGTCAAACCCTAGGGAACTCTGTGCTGATCCACTCTGACCCTGGCCTCTTGCATACCGTGGTATCCTCCCTCTTCCTCTGTAGGGAAAAAGAGAGAGATGTATGAGCATCCTGTCTTCTGCTTGGCCTCACAAGTCATGGATTTAACCATTCGTGAGTACCTTCCTCATTCCCCGACCACACCCCCACAAACCTCTACACCTTTTATTTTTCATATACAGCCAGTATGCATGTTGACTACTCAAAGTAGTGTCACTTTTTGTCATCCTGTGCATTTTTGTGTCTGTTGTTTGACTGTAAAGTCTCCTTTTGAGTTTTTTGATATGTTTAACATCAGTTTGTCTCTTAAAATACATTCTGATCTTTCTGTGAGCTGTTCTTTGTCTGTCTGCAACTTGAATGCATTTTTACTTTGCTTTTTTGTAAATCCTAAGTGTTTAAGATCATGGTATATTCAAATAATTTAAATAGTAACATTTTGTTTTCAGTGACCCATCTCTGGAGGCAGATTAAATAAACTGTCAAAAAAAAGCTCACACCCTCCTATTATGAAGATGCCTCTGTCTTTGAATAAGACAATATTATGAGTAATTCAACATTGTTTTAATATTATTTTAATGTTATATATACAGTATATATACCTGTACATATATATATATATATATATATATATATATATATATATATATATATATTTTTTTTTTTTTTTTTTTTTCCCCACATTTTCCCATATTGTGTTTAAGGTCAAAGGGTTGAGCTTTGCATGTTTTCCTTGCTTGTTCTAAAGTCTCCTATATCACAAAATGCACTTATGAAGAAACCTTTGGGTCAGAGGCTTTTGGTATATGTTAAATGCATTGCTTTTGTATAGTCAACGTAAACTTTACCTTTATTTCTGGCTCCTGTCTTCCATTACTGCCTTTACTAGCTGTATTAAATAATCTCCTCTTTCTCACCTGATACCTGATACTTTCCTACATGTCTGTACCTTCTGCACACCCTTGCAAACTGTTCTTATGTCTTTAAACTCTTACTTAGTGGCCAAGTCTAAGAAAAAATTGAAGGATCCAAGTGTGAACTCATACCTGAAAACACCTGACACCATACCAGCATAAACTCTGTCAAACATCCTGTTACACTGCTCAGATAAGGCATAGGAATGTGATAAAGGTTTTTTTTTTTTGGAATATTTTATGAGCATTAATGTTTTCCCCCTTGTCGTGTTTTCCATTGCTCTGAATCGCAGAAAGAAGATGAAACCTTAGTTGAGAATAAGTGGTTCCTGCAGGAATTAACACAAATTCTGAAAATGAGTTTTATACCCTTGCTTTGAAAGCAATATAACTTGTTGTAACATTAACAGCACAGGGAGAGGAGAGCTGGAATGGAAAAGAAAATCTGTAAACACGTTAGTGAATAAGTTTGTAAAAAACGAAAAAAACATCTTCTTTTCCACAACTTCACTTCCAAATTCGGACATAATAGCTCTGAATGGATAGACATTAGTTCAGCTTCAAACCAGTATAAAGTCTCATTCTGTGGAAGCTTTCAGCCATGTTAGCATGACCTGATCTCCACAAGGCATCTCCAATCATAAGCCACAATTCTGCCAGTGGGTGGAGTTAAGCACAGTCATGACTGAAAAGATCTGTTCCAGAGTGTGTTTATGCATTCTCCAACATGAGTGATGGTGCTGACTGGACCATTACACACATACACTAGCTGTTGTCTTTACATTTTAAGGGTTATATTGATGACCTTGGTGTCGTTTGAAGGAAAAGCTTTCCAGTTTACTATTGCACGCTGTAAAATATGAAGTATGACTTCCCTCTCCCCTCTAATTTCGACCGCTGCTTGCCCACCGTTGTCAAGGCAACTTACTGTAGCGGTGGGGGCTATTTAAATCACCCTTCTGCCTCGTCGGTTATGGAATACGTTGTTGGAAAGGGCGTTTCATTGGCTATACGATACGCCAGTCATCATTGCCAAGCAATGTGACTGGCTGATTCTACTGTCATAAGAAGTTGTCCTAGCCCACGGGTGTGATTTGCTCTCAGTGGTGATTCCTATTGGTTTTATGCTTAGTTACACTGTAAAACGTAACAAGCAATTTGATTGAGGGCTCATGTGATTCACAGAAGCTTTCTATGTCAATCTTTATTGAATAAACGCCGAAATCAACCGTAAAACGAACCGGATTAAAACGTTTCATGAGGACGACGATGGTTTTATGGATTTACTCAGTGATAATACGTCTTTTGGACTAAAACATGGATGCAGTATGTTCCCTGGATTCTAACGAAAAGAATGACATGCAACATTTGATGTAAGACAATTCCATTGTTCTCTGTGGGCAATAATTTAATATGTTTATTAAATAAAAAATGTGTTTAATTCTGTCAGCCTTTGTAAGGGCTATGGATGACTTCAAGCTTTGGTCAGAATTGTAATATACTGATATATTATGCTAATATCCTTGCTACAGACAGGATCACTACACTGGTGGTGCAATTGATCTAAAGCTGATTTTTTCTACAAACATCACCCTGCCACTAGTGACAACAAAGCAGAATTTGAAGCATACTGACTGCATGTTTCTTAACATACTAGAACTGAATTGAATTGGACAAGTACAATTGTACAAGTGTAGAGATGAGTTTCATGTTAATCTCTATGTAAGATATGTTCCAATCTCCAATTCAACAAAATATTAGTTTTAGTTAGTTAGTTTTACTTTCAGAATCCTGCCCAGCTATCATAAGTGGTGCCCTGATACATTAGAACAATGGATGAAATGAAGGCGCTCTGCTTTATGTCATAGTGTTTATAACATCTATATCATGCATTTACCATGGCTTCTTACTAAAGGAAAACTAAAGCTAAGCTAAAGCTTAGTCTGTTGAGCATATGTTTTGATAATGCCAAATATATTTCATACAATGAGTCCTCTCAAAAGGGCTTTGTATGAAATGCAAAATTACATTCAGTTCATTTTATATTTGCTTTACATGCACAGTCAGGTGCAACTTCACAACCTAGAACTGTATACTCGCTCAGATATTGTGGAAGTCAGCACAATATAACCATTACATGCATTACTGCAAGATGAGTGTTTAGTGGTTGCATCTTCCATCATGTCCAGGATTTCTCTGGTTGACATCATCACTGTTCAGTCACAGTTACAGAGACGTAACTAATTTTCTACATACCTCAGCCAACTCAGCACTCATACAGTTTTAACTTGCACCCATTCAGTATCATCATCATCATTTAGTATGGTTGAAGGATAAAGACTTATCAGATTTTGACTTTTGTGCTCCAGAGAATGTAGGGCGGTTAGTCACCCCTGCCAAAAAACTGGAGGACACCATTCGCCTGGCTGAGCTGGTGATTGAGGTTCTTCAGCAGAATGAAGAACACCATGCTGAGGTCAGTGTGCCAGTATATGCATCTGCATCTGCATCTGCATGTTTTCGCTCTGTCTCTCTCTCACACACACACACACACACACACACATCAAAGTTTTTAGCACTTCAGAGGACTTTACACTGACTAATTTCAAGCCTTATCTAACGTACAGAATTTTACATCATGATTTATGAAAAAATATGATATACGATATACATGTTGTATTTATGTCATGATTTTATCCACATTTATCTCAGTTGTAATTCATATCACTATCGTAACGTTTTTTTGGTCAGCAATGGAGTTACGATATTATTCTCTTTTGAACTCTGTAGTTCCAGAGCTCTGTATTTCTGCCATGTTAATAACACAGAAATCCATCATGTAAATTTCAAACCAAATCATGCTAATTCAAACATTAGAGCTGATGCGCTCTTATGTGACCACATAGTTGGTTGCATTACCTGTAAACCCTGTGTATTACTTGAATCCCAGGCTACTCCAAATGAAATTGAAGTCTGTTTATTTAATAACTCTCAAACTAGGAGTTAAATAATTCCTCAACATGAAAAGTAAGTTTAAAAAGTTATAATTTTAAACTAGTTCATTTATATGGCTTTAAACTGAAAATGTTCGCTGAGGTGATGGAGTTCTTCTTGCAGATTGCACTGCAATGAAAGCCTCATGCTGCACTTTTACAACATTTTGGTTAGAAACTTGTGTACATACAGTATATGAACTCAAGGTGTTCAAACATTTAAGTCTATGAAATAAATAATAATTTGAATAAATAGAAACAAACATATAATATCACCATACAGTTGTAAAATAATCAAACATCTGTGAAATGTATTCATCCTTTTTAAAAATCTCATTATAATGAAATATAAAGACAAAATTACATCAGGAAATAACCTGAAATAAAGAACTACTGGAATTAAATAAAAGGAGCAGCAGGACAAAATATTAGCTTAAAATTAAAATATCCTGAATTCCACTTAGTGTGGCGTATAGTGTCAATAATAGAGAGTGTTTTCAGGCTTTGTTTCACAATTTGTTACACCATATTTATCAGTCCCAGAATTTGGTTTGTGCTTGGGATATCAACTGTCTTGAGAAATCCCAATTGTAGAATTTCAGTTGAATATGGGCTGCAGTTTTTAAAATCATCAAAATACCCATAGGGGGTCACAATATTACATTCAGAAGATAAACTGAACAAGTTGTTTTTATTCATCCTGACTGGGGGTCTCAGAGATTCATGTACATTCAGTTCACATGGTAAATATGAAGTGCCTCACCAGTGACCACCTGCTACTTTGAATCATCATAGTGCATCTTATCTGCACAGTGGGCCAAACCTGACACAAAGTACATATTCTAAAGTATAGACAAGTTTGTAGCAGCAGTGGACAATTATCAATCAAGTTTATCCTTGTATCCCAGCAGAGCAGTTACTCGCTTTATCTGGTAAACACTGAGTTGAAAGCATACTGAAGAAAAAGAACAGATGTCATGAAGGCAAAGGGAAAAGAAACATATTAACAAAGAAAACAGTATTCTTTAGGGTTTGTTCCAAATGAACGATTCCTTAATCTACTGTGAAAGCTATCCAAATAATCTATTGTACATCACTATAAATCACAATACTTTTGTCACCTTTTTATTTAACCAAAACAAAATTGATGTATTCCCTCTCTGCTTTTTATTTCAATTATTCATTTGGTTTGCGGGAAAATGTTTGAACAGGGAAAAGAGGTATGTGATTATCTTAATGCCATATGCCTTGTCTCCTACCCTTACTGTTAAGTCCAGTGCATGCAATTATTGAGACACATATTGTTGTAGAGGATCATTATGTGTCCTACCTCTAACAATGACCCAGAACCCTTTTGAGTTTGTGATCACTCCTAATCCAGTGTTTGTGGCAATGCTTGTTAGCTTCTTAGCCTTTGGTAATGAGGAGCAGAGACAACCATTTAGGTAATGTGTACCTTTTAGGTAGTGCATGGAGGTGACTTCTGATGTTCAATGTATAACCCTTTGTCACCTTGCACCTTGTTTTCTGCAAGTCCTAAATCATCCCTAAATATGCTAACCTATTTCCTGTGTTTAACAATCTGTTATAAATTTTACCAAGCCTACAAATGAAACTTTGCCAAGGTGTTATATCACCTTTCCTTCACTTAAAGAAACTCATTACTCTGAATTAGATACCAGCACACCCACAGTGGAGAAAATCTGGGGCATGCTTCGTGTGATCAGAAATCACATCATTACTCCCCTTGCATTTTGATGAAATGCATTACACTGCTATTCAAAATATATGATCACATCCGTAAACTAGCCTAACCAGCATTTGACTCCGACTCAAATATTAGTATTCATTTGATTTCTGTTTTGATCATTGTAAAATGAAAAAGACAGTCTGATGATTATTATAATTGAATGCAATTAGCTTTTATTATTTTGCACTTATATGGCTCTAATGCTGGTTATTGCTCAGTTTATTCATTATCCCCATTTAGTGCCTCTAATGTAATCATCAGTTTTAACTTTTTACTACTTTCTATGCTGATTACATTTCATTTATAGAAATGACCCAGAGTTTTGTAAAAATGAGGAGTAAAACTACAACAAAACTTTTTAAAGACATGTCTATAATCAATTCAATTCAATTCATTTTATTTGTATAGCACCAAATCACAATGCAATCATCTCAAGGCACCCTTGAAACCCAACAAATCCCTTAAGAGCAAGCACTTGGCGACAAGAAAAACTCCCTTTAATGGAAGAAGCCTTCAGCAGAACCAGACTCAGTCTGGGCAGCCATCTGTCATGACCAGTTGGGTGAGTGGAAAAAGGAGACGGAAAAGAACAGCAACAATAAACAACAAATAAACACTGTGCGGGTTGATGGGGCCAGTAACTGCCCATCAGCAATATACAGCTCCAGGACCAGGGACACCTTTAAAAGGTACAGAGAGCACAAACTATGGGAGAGAGAAGGCACAAAGTTAGTGACATTCAGTGGTGGCATATACATGGGAGAGGAGAGGAGAGCAGAGCAGAGCAGTGCAGAAGAGAAGAGAAGAGAAGAGAAGAGAAGAGAAGAGAAGAGAAGAGAAGACAGGAGAGGAGATGAGAGGAGAGGAGAGGAGAATGGAGAGGGAAGGAAAGGAGAAAAGGATAGAAAGAGGAGTGGAGAGGGAGGGACAGATGAAGAGAAGGAACTCTGTGTACTGATGGGAAGTCCTCAGGTAGTCTAGGTCTATAGCAGCATAATTAAACTAGAACATATTGTAATGATCCTTAGTTTAGATGTTCAACTGTCTGTATTCTCTTGTTGGAGGTGCTGCGTTATTGTTCATGGATGTTTATAGTAATATGTTTTTAAAAGCAACTGAAAAAGCACAAATGTCAGGGCATGTCAAAACATGTCTAGGGCCCCAAAACACCCTTAGACCCTTCTTCTTCTTCTTTTCCTTTCGGCTGCTTCCTTCAGGGGTCGCCACAGCAAATCATCCACCTCCATTCAACCCTATCCTCTGTATCCTCCTCACCAACACCAACTATCCTCATGTGCTCCTTCACTACATCCAACAACCTCCTCTTTGGTCTTCCTCTTGGCCTCCTTCCTGGCAGCCCTAACCTCAGGATCCTTTTACCAATGTATTCACTGTCCCTCCTCTGAACATGTCCAAACCATCTCAATCTGGCTTCCCTGTCTTTTTCTGTGACCGATCTGGTATGGAAGTCATATTTGTGATTCGCATGTTTGATTTGGCTTAAATTTTACATCGGATGTACTTCCTGACACAACCCTCTGCATTTAACTATGGGTTGACTTGGGACCGGCACATGAAGACACTGGATTGTGCCCCCTTGTGGTTCCATTCCAAAACACCCTTAGACCCCTGAGGGTTTATCCCAGTCACATGTTCCAATCTATGTAATATGATCCTGTGGTCGATAGGGTCAGATGCAGCACTAAGATCTAAGGGGGCTTGTACAGAGACTAGTCCATTGAGGCCAAAAGAATTTTAGTGACTTTTAATTATGCTGTTTTTGTACTATGATGTAGTCTGAATTCTAATTTAAAATCTTCCAGTTGTTCATTCCTGTGTTTAGTGGTTGCATAGCTGCTTAGCAACAGCTTTCTCAATGATTTTAAAAATAAATGGTAACTTGGATAATGGTTTGTAATTACCCAGGGATCCTGGATCAAGACTATTGTTTTTTTGTTTTTTTTTTGAGTAACTGATTTCTGCAATCTTAAAAGCCTGAGGCATGTAGCCTGTTACTAAAAATCAATTGACCATGTCTAATAAAGATGAGTGAATGAATGGCAGGACATTTTGAGGAGTCTAGTTGGGATGGGGTCTAAATGACATATTGATAGTTTAGATGAAACTGTTGAAATTAGTTCAGAGAGATCTAGGGGAAAGAAGCAGTCTAAACATAACAGAGGTTTTACAGATGATTCGAGAGCTACTGTAGGAGAATATTGATCTGTGGCAGCTACAGGAAGGATCTATTAAATTTTATCTCTAATAGTTATGATTTTATTTGTAAATAAACTAAAAAAAGTAATCACTGCTGAGATCTAAGGGATACTGAGCTCAACAGAGCTGTGACGTTTTGTCAGCCTGATTACAGTGCTGAAAAGGATTTGGGATTGTTCTCATTTTTCTCTGTTAGTGATGCAAAGCTCTGCCTTTATGGAGAGCTTTTTTAGATGTTATTAGACAGCTTTTCCAGGCTAGGTAAAATTCTTCACCACTTATTTTCCAGTTTTTGCAATGCCTGCTTTAAGGTGCAGATGTTTGAACTGTACCATGGAGCAGGTCTCCTCTGATTCTTTACCTTCTTTTCAGAGGGGCCACATAATCACGTGTTTTACATAGAGAGGCCTCAGCACTATCAGCAGGTAGGAAGTCAGATTGAGGTGGCTGCCCTCCACTATGTTGGCTCATGGCATAGAAGTAAATAATGAATGAATATGAATCATGGAATTTTATCTCAAATGCTGCATGATCCGTGATTTTAATTTCAAAACTTATTTGGTCCAACAGAGGACTTGGGTGAAATACTATTTAAAAGTTCATTTTCAATGCATTATGTCAGAACAAGACCAAGGTTGTGATTTAAACAATGAATGAGTTTATTTACATTTAAAGAGAAACCAAATGTGTTACGATGTACGTTGGGTGGTGGTGAAGGAGAGGCATAGGACCCAAATGCAGGACAAAAACAGTTCTTTATTTTACCTGGACTCACCAAGGCTCAGGCACACACAAAGTTCCTCTGTCCTAAAACAAAACGTCATTCAGCGCAGACAGGCAAACACCCAACACTCGCCACTCCGCATCAGGACAAAACCTCGCCACTCGGCATACAAAACAAATCTCCTCCTTCAATCACAAACAAATAAATAAATAAACAAACAAACATTAACATTACCTACGTTAACTAGCTAATGCTCCAACAACAAACAAAAGAACGGATGGGGTATTTATACCCCTTAGTAAGACTAATTTTACACAGGTGACTAATTTAACACAGGTGATGCTAATCTACACTAACAAACATAAAGCTACCTATCACTAACATAGGTGCTATAGGAACTCAGAAACCAAAATAAACATTCATAACTGGTAATCAAAACTCACTCCATGACACAAATGAATCTAATAATTAATTAAATGCAGCGCTGTGACAATTTCAACATTTAATAGAGGCATTTAAGAATGAGTTTCTGCAGCCCAGTTCCCACTCTGGATTGTCAAACTTTAGGTTGTCTAATAAACTCATATCAAATATCTAGATATGATAGCTGCACCATCCAAAGTGGGATGGATGCTGTCCCTCACTGTCACACCAGTTTTTCCCCTGAAATTTGCCCAGTTGTCTATGAAACCCACATTGTTTCCTGGGCTCCACCTAGACAGCCAGTGACAAAACAACAACATGAAATTAAACAGGTCAATGCTGGTCAGATTGAGGAGAGTTCCAGAGAAAACTATGGAGTTCAACATTGTTTTGGCAAAGTTCCACACAGACTCATAAATTGTAGCGACGTGCTTACCCAGGAAACAAGAAACCGCTAACCCAAGCAAAGTCAAGTGAAAATTAATCTTCTTACAGCCCTATGTCCTGCCAGTATAAAAAAAACTACAAGGTAGGGAAGGGCCATGTCATGTCACTAAATGTTGCTCAAGACCATAAGGCAAAAACTGTTTCAGGCACATAAGTGTTTGCATTTTAATAAAACTTTGGCTCTTGGTAGCTCTTAAATATATACTGTGTGGGAACTAATAATCTGAATAAAAAGAATCCATGTGTTTTATGCACATCTGATGACATCATGAGTTTCCTATTGTTTCTTCACCCACAGCACCATCCACCCCTTATGTAATCACATCTGTGAATCATCATGACAGTCAGTTGTCAATCGACAATAAAAGAAACCTTACAAAATATTATTTTTTTATTCGTTTATAACCCAGATTTACTGGTCCTGAGTACCACTAAAGACTTTATAATCCTCCCTCATCTTGTTTGGTTTGGCTGGTGCTAACAAAACTGACTTACAGCCCACCAGGTTATCATTTCAGCCTGATGCAAGCCGGTTGCTCTGACTTCCATCTTTGTTTGGGTCAGTAAATGGAGACACAACCTATGAAACAAATTCAGATTTTAAACATTTATTTAGATAGGTACAGTATTTTATTAACCCCCAAGAGAACTTCTGGAGCAAAACACAGTATACAAACAGGTTAATGACAAGAAGAAGTTTATAAAAATATACATTAAATATATTAAAATATATTAAACTTGAATCTAATTAAGAAATCAGAAATATATTGAAAAACAAAATAGAAATGAGCCTAATGGGTTAAATAATATAAGGTAATATTACAACTTTTACAAATACAGCTCAAGTAAAGAAAATAAGTTAAATTAGAAAAGGCAATTTCTGAAGATATAATTTGTATGAAGGAGCAAGGAGGCAGCATTAAGACACGAAAAAGAGGAAAGTGAATGTAATGCAATGAAAGCATTTTCAGTGGGAGTCAGTCATAATGTGTACAAGATCTGTATTAATATGTTAAACAACCTAATGGTTATGAACTCTAAAGTTAGAATAAAGTTCATAAAGTTTATGTATGGATGTATAAATGAAAACTGTCAGATATTTTAGCTGCAGCAATGTGCGATAAGTTCTGGATGTAAACAAAATAAGTTAAATAAGGGACAAGATGAAGAGAACTTTCTAGAGGCTACTGCAGGTCATTAGTTTGTACTGATATGAGTGGTAAAAGACATGTCAGGACATAGTCCGATATTTGAAAATATTTAAGAAACACACAGATATAAGTTTTGCTCCTGTTTATTTTTGGCTTCTCTTTGTGAGTTAAATAAAAATCCTATTGCAAAATCTTAAATGTAAAAGATGATTACATAAGTGACACTAACTAAATGTACTTTTTTGGCAACTGTTCCACACCAACTGTTCAGTGGTAAGAGCTTCCATAGCAAATGCATGCCCCCTCTCTCCTCAACCAGCACAAACCCCCACCATCTAAGCCAATGGATGCATTCACATTACAGTGTTGACAGCTTCATGTGAATGAGCAAACACCATGGATCATTAGGGGTTCCTCTTAAGACTGTGGGCAGAGCATGGAGAAAAGTGAATGTTTTGTGCATGAGAATAGTCTGGTTCCTAACAGTCACTCTATTTATTGGGGAGATATGAGTGCAGTGTGGCTCGCTAGGTCCTTTATTCTGATTGATTCACTGAGGGAGGCTGTGGGTGAGTGTTTAAGTAGCTCCCTGCCATGCCTGTTAAGTAGCAGCTGCTGTTTCCTCTGTGGGCCACAGAAAACTGTGTGATTTTCCATGCCCAAGCACTTTTTTTTCTGTTTTTGAGTTGTGAAGAATCCTCCCTATGAGATTATGGACTGAAATCACTGAGGGAACAACTTGATTTCATATGGTGAAAATTAAGAAGGAGCCAAGACCCTTTGCAATAAATCAGTGGAGTTACATTACAGCTTCTGCCCCCTATGGTAAAGGAGATTAAAATTGTGAACTGCAAATCCTTACATACATAGCCACTGGGGAGCACTTATATTTACTCTCTCCTTGTCTAATTTGCCTCCCTTTGTCTCCCGTCTTTCAACCTTTTGGTTTTTTTCAATTACCTGTATTCTATCTACCTTCCTATCTGTCTTCCCTTCTCTCTGTCTGAAGGCCTTTGCATGGTGGTCAGACCTGATGGTGGAGCATGCCGAGACCTTCCTGTGTCTCTACTCAGCTGACATGGACGCAGCTCTTGAAATTCAGCCGCCTGACAGCTGGGACAGTTTCCCACTCTTCCAACTGCTGAACGACTTCCTGAGGATGGAGTGTGAGTGAGGAGACATTAAAAAAACATATTCAACAGGCTGTATGGTGACTATATTAGTTGAATGTGCCGGGCAGCTAGTGTAGAAGGTCTTATAGATTGTAGGTGCTTGATCATTAAAGAAGGGACTGTAGGCTAAGGAAAAGATAAAATGGAATGAAAGTCAGAAAACAGCATTCCTGGTTGACATCAATTGTGACATAATTTCACAGTACATAGCATAATCACAAAGACATTGTCACTTTGTTTGTGCAGATTGTATGCAGCGTGTTCTACATTCTGCAGGCCAGCATTTGGCAATATGCCACAGTACATTACCAGTTGCCCTTAGAACCATACACTGTGTGGACTATGTGTGTGTATGACAGTGCAAATGCTGACTGGTCTCCAACTCTACAGTAACAGGACTCCAATTTTTTTTGTCATATCCTTTCAGTTTAAATGTTTTCACTGCCAAAATTAATTTAGTCTTACCAGTATAGAGCTTGATGAATGTTACCTACATTAGCTTGAACCCCTCATGCACTTGGAATCTTGAAACATTTTAACATAGCAATGGTTTAGTTGATCTAATACATTTGTTGCATTAATCACTGTCAACAATGACTTTCAGCAGATGTTACTATTAAGATCATCTATCTGATGTGTCAGTAGCATGGTTTGGCAATATGCCATGCAAACCACTCTTTTTGTTACTAGCAAAATTCCACACCACCAACACCATACTCCTACTTTATAGTTCACAACAGCTCTTTATGTTTAAAGTTCTTGTGACAGTAAAAGTTTCTGGTGAAGCTTTCATTTATCTGTTCACCTTTAATACCAAGTCAGTCAACCAGCATCTGTGTGTGTGTGTCTGTGTGTGTGTGTGTGCGTATGTCTGTGAAGAGGCCCTAGAGTGTTTGACTGAGGATAATGGTCAGCTGGTTGCTGCAGGCCAGCCATCTCTCTAATGAACTGCATGCACTTGCCTGCGTGAACACTGTAGCGCTGTCTATGGTCCTGTAAAGGATACACTTCACAATGTGGACTCAATCTGCAGGGTGCTAATTGTCATTTGGGAATGCATCCCCTTTTCAGTTTGTCAGTTGGGAGTCAAGGAGAAGGCAAAGCGCTGTCTATTCATTCAGCTAAACAGCGATAACTGCAAATAGCTTGTTATGCTCACTTGTTATAGTCATCAAATTTGCCACTTTCTTATTTGCTACATATTGAGTTGTGTGAAAATGGCAATTGAAGTGCATAGCAATGAACATAACTACACCAGCTAGCTGTTAAGAGAGGAATGGAAATTATACGATGTGGGGAGAAACACATAAAAAAACACTCATATGACTGTGTAAATTCCCTTTTGTGCTACAAATTGAATTTAAAATTGATTCAGCTGGAGCCTTTGTGAGATATGGACAAAGAATCACTTCCAATCACAGCAGCATGTTAAGAAAAAAATGCTAAAAGAAAAATATTTAGTTTTGGATTTGGATTTTTGAGTCTGCTTGGAAAACAAAACTGCAGTTGAGTTCTCATTTTTCGTTTGCACTGCGACAAACTGAAATATTTTCTTTGATCATTTTTACTAACCAACCAAGCAAATGGCTCATTTATGTCCTAAAACTGTCGTTCACAAACATTACTCAAGTAGGAGGAGTGCATTTGGTAATTCATTTTTTTCACTGTATATTAATCAGTAATTGGTGTGCTAGTCGATATATTTGTCACCAGGGCTGTGTATGTAAGAATGACCAAACTAACAATACAGAAATCAATAGATCGGATTTGTTGCAAGATCCAGTCTTCTCCAGAGCTATTTTCAGGTATTTTCTGTAATACTGATATTATATGTGTTGACCTTTAAATCTAATCAAAGCAGGAGAAATTGAGCTATCCCAACTTTTAGTCTGTAGTAGAAGTCAGGCTTGAAAAACACTGATTCTTACATTTACCATAATTCATTGTAGCTCCTTTTTGTTTGTCCATCACTTGGTTAACACTCGTACTTTTCAAACTCCACCCCCCTTTATATAATGCAGATTTTCTGGTTATCTTCAGTCTCAAGCCAAGTTTACAGAACGAGTAAACACTCCCTATGATGACATGTATGTGCAAAATAAGCATACTATCCCTTTAATTTGTATACCTTAAATACAAGGCTGAAGTTCATTGTGTGAGTTTTGATCCTTTTTTGCATGACTATCATCAAACAAAGCATCAGCCCACAGTGTTATTTTGATGCACAGCATCATCAGAGGGTCTTGCAGGCATCATAAAACATATTTTGTACCAACATGAGAGCCAGCAGAGCCCTCCACTGTCCATATAATGGAAAAAGCTCACACTTTATGAAAGCATATCATCATGGGGACATCTTTTCCACAGAAGGTCATCTTCTCTGTTGCCCTAAAGTGGTGCAGTTATGTAGCAATAAATAGCCTTAGTACTAAACAGGCACCAAAGTCAGGCTGCCATTCGAGAAGTTAATGAGGTCTAAAGTAATGGTAGCTGGGCCTAGGCAAGCCCTGTGGACACACTTCTGGACACAACACATCTAAGTGGACAGCAGCCGTTCAAGTGGCTAATTGGGAGAGTGGCAATCAGGGAACACAACAAACATTGCACCTACTGTGTATCATCGACCTTGACTCCATTGCCAACACATACAAACACAAACACACACATGCTCAGAGGGGGAGAGAAAAACTAAAAGGGAGTGGGAGAGGAAAAGCAGACACACTGCATGGAGCCGTGAGGCATCACATTAGCACACACTGGCCTCCATTTTATCTCCTGTTGTCTTTGTCAGTGTTGCCTTTTTACCAGTTGGGAGCTGGTGGAGACCAGGGGAGATGAGTGTAATGGGTTGGGTTTAGAAAAACCCTCACCTTTGTGTTTTTGAAAAACTAGATATGCTGTGTCATAGCTGCTAATGTAGGTCATTGTTCACCACAGATAGCAGCCAGCTCTCCCATTGGTCATTATCACCACCTAGATTGTGGATTAATTCAATTGGCCCTCAGGTTCATCTAGCAACCCAACATGCACATGAAGTAAAAGCGACGTAAAGCCATGGTAAATGTGTAAAAATCGACTCTTATATGGAAGCATTACTTTCATGTGTTTTCCTTCCCTCCTCTGCTCTCCGTCAGATAACCTGTGCAATGGAAAGTTCCACAAACACCTGCAGGACTTATATGCCCCCTTGGTGGTGCGATATGTTGACCTGATGGAGTCCTCCATTGCTCAATCCATTCACAGAGGCTTTGAAAGAGAATCTTGGGAACCTGTCAAGTAAGCATGCCTTACCTTACTCTATATTTACCTTACCCACATCATGAATTTGTAGATTCTAAAGCTGTTTAAATGTTTAATGCAGGCTGAGTTACAGCACTGTTACAGTTACATGCAAATGTTCAGGCCCCCATGACCAAATGACATAGTTGACTGAAGTAAAATTATGTAAACAAAACCTGTGTAAATCTCACACATTCAAATGAGCCAAGATGAAATAAGGTTAACTTATATTTGATGTTTTATTTCATATTTCATTCATATTTTATATTCAAATTAAAAAGAAACTTGGTATAGGAAATAACACTCAAAAACCATGTGTTTACCAAAGAAGGAGGATCTGAAAATAAAACTCACTGATGCCTACAATGCAGAGGAGGCAATAAAAGCATAACAAATTGCTTCTAACGGGTCTGAAAGCATTAATAAATGGCAGTTAAGAGGAACTGTGGGTGTTAAAATTAAAACTGAGAAAAGAGAGAAAACATTCAGTTCAAACTGCATGTCTGCTTGGGAGAAAGAAAGAGACCCCCATGTGGTTTAGGAGTGATGGTGCACTGACCCATTGAGTAGCAATGATTTTCAAACATCAGCAGCACAAAATACTTTTTGGAAACATCATTTGGACACATCACCAAGGTGTGCTTTAATGTAATGTGAAAGAACACCTTACCAACTGCTGAGCACGGCAGTGAAAATAATCTGCTTTGGGGTTGTGTGGCAGTCAGTGGCACAGGAAGGACTTCACAGGAAGAATGGCGAATGAATTCCACTGAAAATCAGAAAATTCTGGAAATGTAGGTCAAGTGTGCACTAAATTCTAAAGGCTAATTTTTAACGTCTGTTTGCTGCACAGGTTGGATTGATTTATTTTCACTTCAAATATCAGTAAAATATATAGATTGCTATGAATACTCAGTATAACAATGCAGAAAATCCTAAATAGGAGGCGTTTAGAATATTAGCTGGTTTGGGAGAACATATAATATTTTTTTATTACTGCTGTTTCCAACACTCATGCTTGTGTTTTACATTTCCTACAGTATCATATAACATTTCAATAATTTTAAACAATTAAATACAGAGTGTACTGTGAATAGTGGAACTGACTCATGTAATAACAGCTTATACAGTACAGTAGCTATTTTGTTGAGCACAGTAGAAGGAGCAAAGCAGCACAGTAGAAGGAGAGCAGATACAGGTCAGCGATCACCTCTCACTCTTTGATTTTTTTCTGCATTTGTCCATTTATCCATTGCTTCTGCTATAGTATAACATATCAGTCAAACTATTACTTTCAATAGGAATATTATGTATTCTATTTCTGCTGCATGATATATATCATTATCAGAAATAAATTCCAGTTGTATACAATAAAACTTCTGTTTATCTTTGTATTTTCATTTTGCTTTTTAAACACATTTTCCTCATTTATAAAAAATACAGATTTTCTGTATCCTACCCAACTGTACACCCAAATCCCAAAATGTGCACCCAGGTCACTATTATAAAGTATCTCAGACACTTGCACCATGATATAGTCCATCTGCAATTGTTGACACTGAAATATTTTGTCTAGAAAAAAAATGTTTTGCAAACAGGAAATAAACTTTGAAAAAATACAGACAATTTCTAAACTAAAAACCTAATATATGTGTTAACCTCCCACAAATGCCCAGCTTTTCTCCATATTATATGTCAAAAAACATCAATTTATATACCCGCTTATTCCTAATTAGTGTCACAGGGATCTGCTGGAACCTATTCCAGCTCTATTTGGGTGAAAGGCTGGGGTACACCCTGGACGGGTCATCAGTCCATCACAGGGCCACATAGAGAGAAACAACCTCACACACTCACATTCACTCCTATGAATAATTTAGAGTCACCACAGTCAACCTTCTGTGGGAGGGAATTGGAGTACCTGGAGAAAACCTATGCAAGCAAGGGGAGAACATGCAAACTCCTCACAGAAAGGCCCTTCCTGGGATACGAATCTGGGACCTCCTTACTGTTAGGCAATAGTACTAACCACTAATACATCGTGCTGTGTCAAAAAACAGTTTTATTAACCCTTTTTATTCACTACCCTTTCGTTATGTTCGGGATGAAAACATTCACGAAAATAAACTACTGTAAAAATATATCAGATAAATATTTTTTGCATAAATCTGTTAATCAACTTCATTTCTGATCAAAACTCCTAAATGTTAAAAAGAATTCCAGGATTTTAACCCTTTAAATGCCAATGTCATAAGTGACAGATTTGGGGAAAAAACACACAAAATGACTTATTTTCAATATAAAAAGTGATTGTGGACTGGACCCCTCCTTGAACCACCACCTTATCGTGGTGGAAGGATTTGAGTGCCCGTATGATCCTAGGAGCTATGTTGTCCGGGGCTATATGCCCCTGGCAGGGTCTCCCAAGGCAAACAGGTCCTAGGTGACGGACCAGACTAAGAGCAGTTCAGTGACCCCTTATCGAGCGACAATCGAGGACCGTGACGTCGCTCGGCATGGTGAAGCCCCACCCTGGAGCCAGGCCTGGGGTTCGGGCTCGTAGGCGAACGCCTGGTGGCTGGGTCTCCCCCCATGGGGCCCAGCCGGGCAAAGCCCGAAAGAGTGACGTGGGGCCGCCCTTCTGTGGACCCACCACCCACAGGAGGATCCATAAGGGGCCGGTGCATAGTGGATCGGGCAGTGGTCGAGGACGGGGACCTCGGCGACCCGATCCCTGGATGCTGAAACTGGTGAAACTCACCTCCACGCACAGCTGGACTCTCTTCTACTCTGGAGTTGCTCGCGGCGAGCTGGTGTGGGCTTGCTCATAGCTCCCCAGCTCAGCCGCCACGTGTTGGAGTTTTCCCCCCAGAGTGAAAGGGTCGTTTCCCTGCGCCTTCGGGTCGGGGATAGGTCTCTCACTGTTGTTTCGGCCTATGGGCCGAACAACAGTGCAGAGTACCAGGCCTTTTTGGAGTCTCTCTGCTGAAAGGTGCTCCTACCGGGGACTCCATAATTCTGTTGGGGGACTTCAACGCTAATGTGGGCAGCGACAGTGAAACCTGGAGGGGCGTGATTGGGAGGAACGGCCTCCCCGCTACGAACCCGAGCAGTGTTCTGTTGCTGGACTTCTGTGCTAGTCACAGTTCATCCATAACGAACACCATGTTCAAGCATAAGGGTGTCCATCAGTGCACATGGCACCAGGACACCCTAGGCCGGAGGTCAATGATCAACTTTGTAGTTGTGTCATCTGACCTTCGGCCGTATGTTGGGAATGTTTGGCCGAACCCACTGTCAGGGAGGTCTTTAACTCACACCTCCGAGAGAGCTTCTACCAGATCCCGGGGGAGGCTGGGGACATTGAGTCCGAATGGACCACGTTTTCCACCTCCATTGTCGACGCGGCGGCTAGGAGCTGTGGCCATAAGGTTTCGGGTGCCTGTCGTGGCGGCAATCCCCGAACCCGGTGGTGGACACCGGATGTAAGGGTTGCCGTCAAGCTGAAGAAGGAGTCCTATCGAGCTTGGCTGGCTTGTGGGACTTCCGAAGCAGCTGACAGGTATCGCAGGGCCAAGCGTGTTGCAGCCCAGGCGGTGATGGCGGCAAAAACTTGGGTATGGAAGGAGTTCAGTGAGGCCATGGAGAAGGACTACCTGTCGGCCCCGAAGAAATTCTGGCAAACCGTCCGGCGCCTCAGGAGGGGGAAGCAGTGCTCTACCAACACTGTTTACAGTGGAAGTGGGGAGCTCCTGACCTCGACTGGGGATATTGTCGGACAGTGGAAGGAACACTTCGAGGATCTCCTCAATCCCGTCAACACATCTTCCACAAGGGAAGCAGGGGCTGGGGATTCGGGGGCTGATCCATCCATCACCCAAGCCGAAGCCACTGAGGTAGTTCGGCAGCTCCTCTGTGGCAAAGCACCGGGGGTGGACGAGGTCCGTCCCGAGTACCTCAAGTCTCTGGATGTTGTTGGGCTGTCATGGCTGACACGCCTGTGCAACATCGCGTGGCGTTCGGGGACAGTACCCCTGGATTGGCAGACCGGGGTGGTGGTTCCTCTTTTTAAGAAGGGGGACCGGAGGGTGTGTTCCAACTACAGAGGGATCACACTCCTCAGCCTCCCGGGAAAGGTCTATGCCAGGGTGCTGGAGAGGAGGATCTGGCCGGTGGTCGAACCTCGGATCCAGGAGGAACAATGCGGTTTCCATCCTGGGCGTGGAACAATGGACCAGCTCTACACACTCTCGAGGGTGCTCGAGGGTTCATGGGAGTTTGCCCAACCAGTCCACATGTGTTTTGTTGTCTTGGAGAAGGCATTCGACCGGGTCCCTCGTGACATCCTGTGGGAGGTGCTCCAGGAGTATGGGGTCCGGGGCCCTTTGCTGAGGGCTTTCCGGTCTCTGGACAAACGGAGCAGGAGCTTGGTTCGCATTGCCGGTAGTAATCAGACCTGTTCCCAGTGCACGTTGGACTCCGGCAGGGCTGCCCTTTGTCACCGGTTCTGTTCATTACTTTTATGGACAGAATTTCTAGGTGCAGCCAGGGGCCGGAGGGAGTCCAGTTCGGGGACCACAGGATTTCATCTCTGCTTTTTGCAGATGATGTTGTCCTGTTGGCTCCATCGAGCCAGGATCTCCAGCGTGCGCTGGGGCGGTTTGCAACCGAGTGTGAAGCGGCTGGGATGAGAATCAGCACCTCAAAGTCTGAGGCCATGCTACTCAACCGGAAAAAGGTGGTTTGCCATCTCCAGGCCAGGGGAGAGATCCTGCCTCAAGTGGAGGAGTTTAAGTATCTCGGGGTCTTGTTCACGAGTGAGGGAAGAACGGAACGTGAGATTGACAGACGGATCGGGGCATCGGCAGCAGTAATGCGGTCGGTGTACTAGTCCATTGTGGTGAAGAAGGAGCTAAGCCGGAAGGCGAAGCTCTTGATTTACCGGTCAATCTATGTTCCTACTCTCACCTATGGTCATGAGCTCTGGGTCATGACCGAAAGAACAAGATCGCGGATACAAGCGGCTGAAATGAGCTTCCTCATGTAATGCGCTCCCTTAGAGATAGGATGAGGAGGAGTCACCCGGGAGGAGCTCGGAGTAGAGCCACTGCTCCTCCACATCGAGAGGAGTCAGTTGAGGTGGCTCGGGCATCTGTTTCGGATGCCTCCTGGGCGCCTTCCTGGGGAGGTGTTCCGGGCATGTCCCACCGGGAGGAGGCCCCGGGGAAGACCCAGGACACGCTGGAGGGACTATGTCTCCCGGCTGGCCTGGGAACGCCTCGGTGTCCCCCCGGAAGAACTGGAGGAAGTGTCCAGGGAGAAGAAAGTCTGGGTATCCCTGATTCGGCTACTGCCCCCGCGACCCGGCCCCGGATAAGCAGAAGAAGATAGATGGATGGATGGATGGATGGATGGATTGTGGACTGGATATTTTTTAACCCCTTATCATAGTCTTGGATATGTCAAAGATTGATAACAACATTGATTTTTGTGCATGAAATGGTAGTGAATTTGCCCACAATGTATTCTTGACCTACGGAAAGTTTCTAAATCGTAATTCTAAAATTTATGTCAAATTAAAGTTTGTCACCAAAAATCATGCCATTTGGTTAAATACAGTTAATGTTATGGCCGGATTAAGAGTGAAAAATGACCCTTGGTGGATGAAAACATCCCAAACAGGGTTAAAAAAGAAATGTTATTAAATTGGACAAAATTAGACAATGTAGTAAAAATATTCATATCCAAGAGTAGATGAATTTAATAATACCATCTACCAAAAGAGCACAAGGTTTTTATGTCTCTGTATATGTTGTTGTTTATGTTTATTAAAAAATGCGCCGATCTGAATGGCAGCAAGTCCAAGTAGCTCCGTGTTTTTGTAGTTTTTTCTGATGTTTTGTCTTACATTGTGCACTGGCTCAAGTAGAGTAGTGTACTCTAGGGAGGAACTGTTGGCCTTGTCGAAGATTGGACACAGGTAAAAACACCCAATTCCAACTATGCTGACGAGACCGTTTTGCGGATCTAGAGCCAGGGCTAAGCTAAAGGCTATGAGGCTCATCTCACTGCGCTGCAGAACTGAGAGGTTGAGGAGATCCTTTAGGCAGCCATCAGACTTTTAGTAATTGTTGATATGTTATTTATGTTATATGTTATTGATTAGGTACTTTTATCTGTTTATTATATTTTATAGTGAAATTTCTATGTTAAACTAAATATAAGAGCTGCTGGACAATCTGAATTTCCCCCATGGGGGATAATCAGTCTATCTATCCATCTATCTATCTCTCTATCTATCTATGAATGATGAAGAATAGAAGTGGCGATACAAGCCTTTTCTGCCCTCTGTGCTCATGGGGAATGTTAACTTGCTGCATAACAAGTGTGTCGAGCTGGAGGCGTGGGTGAGGAACCAACAGCTGTAGAGAGAGTGCAGTTTCATATGTCTTTCTGAGTCCTGGTTGAACAACCCCCGTAATGTGACTGTGAAAGAGATTCTGCTGCCTGGACATTGAATTGGTCTCAGTTGGTTTCCTCCCATACTATGCGCCAAGAGAGATTCCATGTATTGTCACCATTGCTGTCTACATTCCACCGAAGGTGGCATCTGCAATGGCGTGTGACGTCATTGATGATGCTGTGGCTTGGATACAGATCCTGCATCCTGATGCATGATTCATTGCAATTACCAGTGATTTCAATCACGTTTCTCTGTCCTGCCTGACTGACTTTGTACAGTATGTGGACTGTCCAACACGTGGAGAAAGTACATTAGATCTGTTCTATGCTAATGTGAAAGAGGCTTACACAGCTGTACCTCTTCCACCACTGGGCAGATCTGATCGCAGCATGGTCTATCTTTAGCCCATATACAGGCCCTGTGTGCAGAAGCTTCCTGTTACCACCAGGTCACTCAAGGCAAGGAATTCATTGAGAGACTGCTTTGAATGCCTAAACTGCGATGTACTGCTGGAGGAGCAGGAAATGGACACTGACATGGACTGGACAGTCAACATCATCACATTACATCTACATTAATTTCTGTATACAGTACCCCCAGTTAGGACAGTACGGTGCTATCCTAACAATAAACCATGGATCACCAGTGACATTAAAGACCTCCTGAACTATCAGAAGAGGGCATTCCGGGACAGGGATAAGGAGAAGCTGAGGAGTATACAACGGGAGCTTCAAAAAGACACTGAGGCAAGCCAAGGTGGAGTACAAAAAAAAGTTGGAAAACAGCTGGAGAACAATAATACCAAGGAGATGTGGAGGGGGGTAAGGGCCATCACTGGATACAAACTGAAGAACTCTGTCTTTGGAAGGTGATGTAGATAGAGCGAATACCTTCAACCAGTATTACATCAGGTTTGACAATGTGGGTATTTCCACCTATAGCTCTGCAGCTACCCCATGCACCACCAACCCAGCGGTTCCTCCCTCCACATCTGCAGCTCCATCCTGAACTCCTCAAAAACATAAGAATTCATAATAAATTTTCGTAAGAGCAGTGCAGTCCCCAAACCACTATTCATCAATGGCGACTGTGTGGAAAGGGTCCCTGTTTTCAAGTTCCTGGCACGCACATCTCTTCCAATCTCTCGTGGACCATCAACACCACCACAGCAATTAAAAAGACACAGCACAGACTCCACTTCCTCAGAATCCTCAAGCAGAACCACATGTAAGAGAAACTGCTGGTGTCCTTCTATCACTGCTCCATCGAGAGTGTGTTGACATACTGCATCTCTGGGTGGCATGCCAGCTGCTCAGCACTACACATTTTATATTTTAATTGCTTTCTTGCACTACTCGTTTTACATTCCATTTGCACTACTTGTACATAAAGTTACCGCAGTCCACAGATGTACAACATCTGGATGGGTAATACCTTACCTCAGCTGCTATGCCATTGTATCATATTGTATCATTTTATCACATTGTCATAGGAGGATCTTGATCCCCTTCAGTTTGCCTATCATGGGAGTGGAAGATGCAGCATGTGCAGCACCGGGCATGTGCCTATCTGGATGTGCCTAGTTTCTATGTGAGGATTATGTTCTTTGATTTCTCCAGTGCTTTCAATACTATATGGCTTCCCATAGTGAGAGACAAGCTTCTATGTCATGGATTATGGACTATTTAACATCCAGATCACAGTATGTCAGGCTGGGGAGATGTGTTTCGGGGACACTGGAATGCAGCACTGGGGCTCCAACAATAGTGTGAATGCTGCTTCAGCATTCACACTATTGTTATCCTGTGTCTTTATTATTATTCTTCCGTATGGTTTTCGGTCGCTATCTTCTTCTGCATACTTTCAGCTAGAAAAACCATTCAAATATCAAAATGTTCAGCTTTTTAAGGACATTCCTGCTTGTATTCAACTTTTTGATATCTTTAATATTTTTTATGATATTCAGCTTTTTTCAAATTTTTTGTCCCATTGAAATGAATGGAGAGAATGTTCAAATCCTCTTTCAGCTTTAACTGTCAGCATACTTTCAGCTAGAAACACCATTCAACCTTTAAACGGGTCAGAAGGCATTAATCTATTAGTCTTGTATTCAGCTTTTTGATATCTGTTACGGTTTTTGATTAATCGCAGTGTTATGGTCTTTTTAGGACTTTTCTGAGTTTAATGTTCACAGTTAGAGTGCGTGATGTCACTGATGACATCACGCACTCTAGCTGTGAACATTAAAACTCTAGCTGTGAACATGAAAACTCTAGCTGTGAACATGAAAAACACAAATGAAGGCTGTTTCTAACTTGCCACCAATCGTTCATTTTTTGGAATATCTTCACAAATAGTGGATCAGTCTCTTCGTTGAAGCCTCTTGGCACTGTTAGTGAAAGAATTATTTTGATAGGGCTGTGTCATTGCTTGGGTCACCATAGCTACAGCTCAACACAAAGCAATAGAACAACAGCTGCTTGTGGTTGGTAATTAAGAATGACTGGCTGCCTAATGTCCACTGCTGTTACACATTCTCAGTGTGGTCCATGTTGGACCTAAGCCCATAGTGGGAGAGAGGGTACATTTAAAACAGCCACAGAGTCACTTGCTCTAAATAGCTGAGAATGGTCACCATGTGTAACATGTGTAACCATTCTTAATTGCAATTTTGTAGCACATTTTTCCCTTTCATCCTTTTTATCACTGCACATCTGTTTATTCTTTATTTATACTGCTTGATTGCTTCATTTCTTCCCTTTTGGGTGCCATACAACATTGAGTATACCTCACCCCCAATAACTCCTCCACTGCCCTCTTCATGTGACTCCTCATCAACACAATACACAGGCCCAGCCTTTGCCACAGAACAGGTGAGGATGATTGAGCCTTTAGCTAAACTAAAGGCCAAAAAAGCAAAAGGACCAGATAAGATCAGTCCCAGAGTACTTAAGGTGTGTGCTGCACAGCTTGCAGAGGTTTTTCAGAAACTCTTCAACCTCTCTCTGAGGCTCAAGAAGGTGCCTAATTTATGGAAAACTTCCTGTATTGTCCCATTACCAAAAAGAACCCATCCCAGTACCCTTAGTGACTACAGACCAGTAGTGCTAACATCACATGTCATGAAAGTGTTTGAGAGACTGGTCCTGCAACACCTGAGGTCTCGAGTGTCTGAATTTCTGGACCCCCTGCAGTTTGCATATCAAGAACACATCAGAGTGGAAGATGCCATCATCTTCTTAATGCACAGAGCATACTCCCATCTGGAGGGGCAGGGCAACACTGTGAGAGTCATGTTTTTTGACTATTGAAGTGCTTTCAACACTATTCAGCCTCACCTGTTAAGTGCAAAGATGCAGGATATGGAAGTTCCCACAGACATGGTGGAGTGGATCAAAGACTACCTCACTGGGCGGCCACAGTTTGTTCGCTTATATGGCTGCATATCTGATGTGGTGATGAGCAGCACCGGTGCACCTCAAGGAACTGTATTGGCACCATTCCATTTACACTCTACACCTCAGACATCCGCTACAACTCAGGAACCTGTCACCTCCAAAAGTTCTCTGATGACTCTTCAATCATTGGATGCATCAATAATAATAACGATGAGGAATACAGACACTTGATAAAAAGCTTTGTTGATTGGTCTAACAACAACTGTCTAAAGCTCAATATTAAGAAAACCAGAGAACTGGTGGTGGACTTTAGGAGGAGCAGGAAGACCCCAGTCCCTGTCTCTATCCTTGGAGACGAAGTAGAGATTGTGGACTCCTACAAATACCTTGGAGTCCACGTTAACAACAAACTGGACTGGTCAAACAATACTGATGCACTCTTCAAGAAAGGACAGAGCAGACTGTTCTTCCTCAGGAGACTCTGTTCCTTTGGCGTGTGCAACAAACTACTGAAGACGTTCTATCAGTCTGTAGTAGCGAGTGCACCGTTCTTTGCAGTTGTGTGCTGCGGAGGTGGCATCAAGGCTGGTGAGGCCAACAGACCAAACAAAGTTGATCAGGAAGGCAAAATCTGTTGTTGGACTGGAACCGGACATTCTGGAGGCCGTGACAGAGAGTTGGATGGTGGGCAAAATCAGCTCCATACTGGACAATCCTGCCCACCCACTTCATGAGGAACTGTGGCGAATGGGAAGTTCATTCAGCCCTAGACTAATTCCTCCTAAAACCAAGACTGAGAGATTCAGGAAGTCTTTTGTGTCCACGGCCATAAGACTCTATAATTCCATAATATAATCAATAACACACGCACACACCACATACACACGCATGGATGCACGTACACACATACACACACAGACACAAACCCCCAAAAACAAATAATTACTTTAATTTTCTACATACAAGTTAATTGCTTTATTACTTTATTAATTACTTTATTAATTACTATCAATTTATATAATTTAAATATTATTAAATTTAATAACTTTAATAACTGCTGTAACAATTTAATTTCCCCTTGGAGATTAATAAAGTACTTCTTCTTTTCAAGCTTACTTCTTGACTTTTTTCTTTACTTTCAACTTCATTTTCCTTCCTTTTCTTTCAACTTCTACTTTGTCAACTTTTTTCTTTCATCCGCTTTTTTGACTTTAAAATGTTCATTGTATTTTCGACAGCGTATCAGCTCTCCCACGTAATTTCTTCCGAAATTACCTTTTCTAGTTATGTTTTTTTATTTTGCCCTTTTCTTCGGTCGCTATCTTCTTCCAGACGCTTTGGGCTAGAAACTCCATTCAAACTTTAAAACGTGCATCTTTCAGAGGACATTTCTGCTATTACTTTTCTTCTTTTTTATCTTTTATACTTTTTCTTTTATTCAACTTTTTTCACCTTTTTTTGTGGGTGAAAAGTGGGTGATGTCATCATCACCCACTCTAGCTTTTGCTCTGCAGCTTTTTTCAATTTTTTTTGTCTCTTTTCTTCTCTTCTGGTGTTAACTTTCAACTTTATGAACAATTTATATATTAAAGTAGTAGAGATTTTTGTCTTCTTTCAGGTAATGCTACTCTCACTCTGATAGGACCTACGGTTTTTCCACCAGAAAACAGCAACTCAATATTAAAACGGACGTTGCCTATTAGCATACAGCTTCAGGTACCAAGTGAGGCCATTTTCAATATCAGCCATGGTTTTCTGACATAGTCGGACTTTCACAATAGAAGTCTACAGTTTATTATATGAAGATATTACATTTTTGTAAAAGGAATATTCAAAATAAAGTCCATATTCTTGTATAAGGTCCCAAGAGTCTCCTGCAGGACTTTGTCCTTTCAAAATAAAAGTCTTGAAATAGCATTTTCTAAACAGAAAAGCCCTGAAACAACAACATGATCTTAAAATGGTTGTATAGAGGTTCAGGAACCAATTGAGGTCATTTTTAATGTCAACCATGGTGTCTGCTCCCAGGACATGGTGAGACTTTCACAATAAAAGTCTACAGTTATTTATAGGACGATATTACATTTTTGTAAAGTATAAGGAGTATTCAAAATAACGTCCAGATTCTTTTGTAAGTTCCCATGAGTCTCCTCCAGCTCTTTGTCCTTTCAAAATAAAATCCTTTTTATAGCATTTTCTCAAAATAAAAGCACCCTCGCTACAGTTCTTATTTCTCGATTATTGCAACTGCATCAGGCGATTCAAAACGTGCTTCGGCGATGCAGTTTGCCTCAAGCTTTTCGCGGCGGTCAGCAATCCCAACGCAATTTCATCGTCTAGTTATTATTATTCTGCCGTTTTTTGGTCGCTATCTAGTCCTACACCATTCGACGTAGAAATGCCATTCAAACACCATCGCATTCAGCTCGATGAGGAGAGGGTTGCTTCTACTTTTTTCGGCGATATCTTATAATTCCCGAGCTATTACAAGTTTTGTCTGAATTTTTTCCCATAGAAATGAATGGAGAGAACGTTAACCCTCTGGGGTCTGAGGGGGTTTTGGGGGCCTGGACAAATTTTGACATTTGTGCTTTGTGCAGAAAAAGTGAGTAGATTCTGTGATGAAGTTTGACGTTTTATGTCATTCTCGGGGGTGTGCACTTATTTACCTGGTTCTACATAACAACATAACCTTAAAATGGACTTTTGGCACACAGCTTCAGGCACCAATTGAGCCATGGTTTCTTCTCCCAACAGACCATGTTCAGACTTTCACAATAAAAGTCTACAGTTATTTGTAGAAAGATATTATAGTTTTGTAAAGCATAATGAATATTCAAAATGAAGTCCAGATTCTAATATAAGGTCCCAGTAGTCTGCTGCAGCACTTTGTCCTTTCAAAATAAAAGCCATTTTATAGCATTCTATCAATATAAAAGCCCTGAAACAGTAATGTGACATTAATATAGACTTTTCTAATTGGTATACAGCTTTAAGCACCAATTGAGGCCATTATAAATGTCAGGCATGGTGTCTTTTTCAGGAGGACATGGTTGGACTTCCACAATAAAAGTCTACAATTATTTACAGGAAGTTAACCCTCTGGGGTCGACGCATGCGCCGGCACGTTTTGACGCATCTTTTCCTGATAACACAGAAACAAACTTAAATTACTCCGTCAATTCTGATCGTACAGATAAAAGAAATATATCATTCAAATCTGTAAAGGGTTTAGTTTTAGTGGTATACCATCATAATAAAAACAAAATGTTGTGCTTTTTTTAAATAAAGAAAGCCGACAGGGTGCGCTCTCGGCCTTTTCTGTCTGTGTCATTTCTCTTCACAGACGCGTAAATAAAACAACCAGAATCTCAGCGAATACTTGCCTCATAAAAATAAGAATTATATGGCTAGAAAGCTTGAAATGTTTTCTTTTAAATGAAACAATTCAAGTCGAAAACAAATCATCATTTTTTATTTAACCCTCTGGGGTCGACGCACGCGCCGGCGCGTTTTGACGCATCTTTTCCTGATAAGGCCGAAACAAACTTAAATTACTCCGTCAATTCTGATCGTACAGATAAAAGAAGTATATCATTCAAATCTGTAAAGGGTCTAGTTTTAGTGGTATACCATCATAATAACAACAAAACGTTGTGCTTTTTTTAAATAAAGAAAGCCGACAGGGTGCGCTCTCGGACTTTTCTGTCTCTGCCATTTCTCTTCACAGACGCGTAAATAAAACAACCAGAATCTCAGCGAATACTTGGCTCATAAAAATAAGAATTATATGGCTAGAAAGCTTGAAATGTTTTCTTTCTAGTGAAACAATTCAAGTCAAAAACAAATCATCACTTTTTATTTAATCCGTATGAACGTAAGGAGAAGTCCGTTTTTTCCTGTCTCACCTCATTACAGGTAATGCGGTCCCGCCTTGTACACTGTCCACTGTTCACATGTAAATAATCTCAGGTGAACCAGGTAAATATGTGCACGCCCCCGAGAAATGACACAAAATATCAAACTTCATCATAGAATTTACTCACTTTTCAGCGCGTTTGGATGATGGCGCGTTACGCACGTGAAGCGGCGCTCCTTACATTCCACACAGAGACAAATAGTTTAGCTTGTCCTCAGAGTAAAAACACTGATTTTAACTCAAATGAGAATCGTTTGGCTCCTCATTGTGTTGTATTGTACTGCACTAATCCGTCCCATCTACATTGACTGAAAGGCTCATTATGCGCGCCTTTGTCTGGACATTCAGTGCGTCTTTTGTGTTCTCAGGTAAATCACATGACTATTCATCCTCAGACACACCCTCTTGCATATGGCCTTTCTGGACAAAAAGTGTCTTAGAAAATTTAAATCAGTGTATTGTTTACTGTGAATGTGTGAACAAGATGACTTTCACAACATTGTGAAGTAAACACTTTAGCCTACAACATGCAGGTCTCCAAAGTCTTGTGAACCAATGTTCTGTTTGTGTTTTATGGTCTTAATTCAGTGAGTAAAAAATTGTAGTTTTTCACTAACCATGCATAAACACTTTTTTCTCAAAAACACAATAATGTATAATATGTGCTGCTCACATATTATTGTAGCCAATTTTGTGCTGATTACAGTGTTATCAGACTTTAGACATTCTGATTACAGTGTTATCAGACTTTAGACATTAATATGTTTAAAAGACACTGAAAAAAAGCACAAATGTCAGGACATGTCAAAATTTGTCCAGGCCAGTAACCAGTAACCATCACAACGGCACATATCAGAGAAAGAGTCTCAAACATGAAGAACTGGACAGCACCGGGGCCTGACATGATCCACACCTACTGGCTAAAGAAGCTAACTGCCCTCCATGAGCGCCTGGCAGCTCAAATGAATCAGCTGCTAATGGATGGGACTCACCCAGAGTGGCTAACTGAAGGCAGGACAGTCCTGATCCTGAAGGACCCCCAAAAGGGAGCAGTCCCATCCAACTACCGTAACCAATAACCAACTACCAATAACCTGCCTCTGCACAACATGGAAGCTCCTGTCGGGCATCATAACGGCTAAGATGAGTAGGCACATGGCTCAATACATGAGCGGGGCCCAGAAAGGAATGGGTAAGGACACCAGGGGAGCAAAACATCAACTACTGGTGGATAAAGCGGTCACTCGAGACTGTAAGACCAGGCAGACCAACCTGTGCACCGCCTGGATTGACTCCAAGAAAGCCTACGACTCAATGCCTCACACATGGATCCTGGAATGCCTGGAACTGTACAACATCAATAGGGCCCTAAGAACCTTCACAAGGAACTCAATGGGACTGTGGAAAACAACCCTAGTAGCCAACCTCAAGCCGATAGCACAAGTCTCCATCAAGTGTGGCATCTACCAAGGAGATGCTCTGTCCCCGCTGCTGTTCTACATAGGCTTGAACCCCCTCAGCCAGATCATCACTAAGACGGGACAGCAACGACATTGGAATGTCATTCCGACTGGACAAGTGTGGTCGAATGATAACAAAGAGAGGGAAGGTTGTCAGGACTGAAGGAGTTGAACTCCAAGAAGGCAGCATAGCGGATGTTGAGGGAAGCTACAAGTACCTTGGAATCTCACAGGCAAATGGGAATCAAGAAGAAGCCGCAAGGAAAGCAGCCACAGCCAAATACCTATAGAGAGTAAGGCAAGTCCTCAGAAGTCAGCTAAATGGGAAGAACAAGGTCCAAGCCATCAACACCTACGCCCTGCCGGTCATCAGATACCCCACTGGCATAATAAGCTGGCCAAAAGAGGACATAGAAGCCACTGATGTCAAGACAAGGAAGCTCTTCACAATGCATGGAGGACTTCACCCCAAATCCAGCATCCTGAGACTGTACACTAAGAGGAAGAAAGGAGGCCGGGACTGGTGAGCGTCAGAGCCACCATCCAAGATGAAACAGCCAAGATCCATGAGTACATCAGGAAGATGGCCCCAAGCGATGGAATACTTAGTGAATATCTCAGGCAACAGAAGTCAGATGCAGAGGAAGAAGAGCAAGAACCATCATGGCAGGACAAACCCCTGCACGGCATGTACCACCGACAGATACAAGAAGTGGCTGATATCGATCCTACCGGTGGCTGGAAAAAGCTGGACTGAAAGACAGCACAGAGGCACTAATCATAGCAGCACAAGAACAGGCCCTGAGCACAAGATCGATAGAGGCCGGGATCTACCACACCAGGCAGGACCCCAGGTGCAGGCTGTGCAAAGATGCACCTGAGACAATCCAGCACATAACAGCAGGTTGTATGATGCTAGCAGGCAGAGCATACATGGAATGCCATAACCAAGTGGCCGGCATAGTGTACAGGAACATCTGTGCCGAGTATGGGCTGGAGGTCCCAAGGTCAAAATGGGACACACCTCCAAAGGTGAGGGAGAATGACCGAGCTAAGATCCTGTGGGACTTCCAGATACAGACCGACAAACTAGTGATGGCTAACCAACCGGACATAATAGTGGTGGACAAACAGCAGAAGAAAGTGACAGCAACATCCGAAAGAAGGAACATGAGAAGCTGGAGAAATACCAAGGGCTTAAAGAAGAGCTAGAAAAGATGTGGAAGGTGAAGGTAACAGTGGTCCCCGTGGTAATAGGCACCCTCGGGGCTGTGACCCCCAAACTGGGAGAGTGGCTCCAACAGATCCCAGGAACAACATCAGAGATCTCAGTCCAGAAGAGCGCAGTGCTTGGAACAGCTAAGATACTGCGAAGAACCCTCAAACTCCCAGGCCTCGGGTAGAGGACCCGAGATTTAGGAAGACACACACACACCACCCATAGGGGTGAGAAGGGAATTTTTTTTTTTATATATGAATACAGTATTTTTAAATACATTGTATAATAAATAGCTATATATAAATACAGTACTTTTAAATATATTGTATAATAAATAGCTATATATAAATACAGTATTTTTTAAAAACGTATAATAAATAGCTATATATAAATACAGAACTTTTACATATATTGCATAATAAATAGCTATATATAAATACAGTATTTTTTTAAAAACATCGTATATTAAATAGCTATATACAAATACAGTATTTTTAAATACATTGTATAATAATTAGCTATATATAAATTCAGTATTTTTAAATACATTGTATAATAAATAGCTGTATATAAATACAGTATTTTAAAGTTTGTGTGCGTGTGTGGGTGTGTGAGGACAATTTGCAGGCTGCTAAAAGATTGAGAGACAAAGAGGCAGAAGAATAGCCCTGTTGAAACGCCACCTTGTGTTGAGTGTTGGAGAACGAACTGTGGGCATCAGAGACAGCCTATGCAGCCCAGCTCCTGGAGAATCTGAATTCAGCATAACTGTGTGAGCAGGAGTACAATTTTCTAGTCTGAGAGGGTTAGATGAAAAGCATAATTATTTGAATAGCAGAGTAGAGCAGTTTCTCTCATCTCATACAAAGCTAGAGTCGTACGTTGCAGACACAACAGCCTGTACATCACACATAATGGAAACACTTTTAGACAAATACAATCGTTTTTAAAAATGGATGGTCATGATAATCAGAACGGTGCTGTAATTGATAATGACTACCCTAGGCCTGCCATGTCACATGATGAATTCCTACTCTTGGGTTTTTAAATAAGAATTTAAAAATACACATTTTATGAACATGTTGAACACTCTACTATTACCAAACTCTGAATATCTCAATGTAACACTATGCCCTACCGATTTTCTCAGGCGGTCTGAAAACACGCGTATGAAATCAGAACAGCTCAAAAGCAAAATCAATCATCTCCCGCAGGGTGCTGTGTCTAAACGCAGCATCTTAGCAGCCGCTGCACAGAGTTAGGAGGACCCGACCTATGAGCATACTGCTGATCAGAGCATGCCAGGTGGGGTCATTGGTTCAGTGAGTGCAGAGCCCCCTCTGCAGCCACATAGCCCGCCATCTACAAGTTTTGCACATGACAATGTGTCCACGGCCAACATCCCACTGCACGGAGCAGATGCCATCAGACATTCCTACCTATGATGCCCTGGACCTAAGGCAGCCTATTAATTTTCGAGACATAGACATTGACAACAACCCCGAACAGGTACCTGCGCTCATTAGGGAGAGGCTGGTTGATAGCATAGCACAGCAGATTGGCAGCGGTGCTACACGACTGAGCCTGGGCCGTGTGCCTTATGATGAAATTTTGTCAAGAAAGGGTAAGCATCTGTACAGCCCTAATAATACCTCAGACAATAATTTATGTTTCAGCATGTGTTATTCACTCAAAAAAACTCTCTATGGGGGATGTGGAAATATTACACCATGCTAAAGAACTACACAGCACTGTAGGTCTCCACCAATTCAATTCAATTTCAATTCAATTCAATTTATTTGTATAGCGCCACAATACAAATCATCTCAAGGCACTTTACAAAAACTAAAACTAAAAAACCAACAAATCCCTTATGAGCAAGCACTTTGGCAACAGTGGAGAGGAAAAACTCCCTTTAACGGAAGAAAAAACCTCCAGCAGAACCGGGCTCAGTTTGGGCCGCCATCTGCTTCGACCTGTTGGGGTGAGTGGATAGAGGAGGGAGAAAAGAACAGCAACAATGAACAACAAAGACACTGCAGGTTGGGAGGGCCAGTAACTGCACATCAGCGATATACAGCTCCAGGACCAGGGAAACCTTCTGGTCCTGGAGCTGTATATCGCTGGAGAGCACAAGTTAGTGACATTCAGTGGTGGAATATACATGTGAGGGGAGAGGAGAGGAAGAGAGGGGAAGGGAAGAGAGTGTTAGGGTTAGGGTGGGGGAACTCAGTGTACCGATAGTCCTCGGGCAGTCTAGGCCTATAGCAGCATAACTAAGGGATGGTTCAGGGTTACTTGAAGCCAGCCCTTACTATACACTTTGTCAAAGAGGAAGGTTTTAAGTCTAACCTTAAAAGTACAGAGAGTGTCTGCCTCCTGAACCCAGACTGGGAGCTGGTTCCACAGGAGAGGAGCTTGATTGCTAAAGGCTCTGCCTACCATTCTGCTTTTGGAAACACCACACACAGCAGGTAGCTTTTAGCGACATCACTAGATTCGCAAGAGAATTAGGGGTAAAAATTAAAATTTTTCATCATGGCGGGAGATCCGCACGATCCGAAGACCATTTGGTTGTACTTGCATGACAAACATTATTATCTAATAACAAATCCTAAGGGTTTTTTTAGGACCTTGTATGTCTGCGACTACTGTTATAACACATATGAGTCCCCCCTGCTGCATAATTGCAAACACCTGTGTAAAGTATGCTGCACACTGTGCATACAGTACCCCGGCCCCACTGTTAAATGTGAGGACTGGAATGTGAGGAATCTGCAATACTGTGAGGAGTTTGGCAAAATTTACAGGCATTGTAAGCAGTCACCCAAGCATGAATGTGCAAAGCCCCACTGCGGTTATCGTGGTGCACTCAGAGGAGGCGAGGTACACCAGTGTTTTATACAGCCCACACCCCCTAAGGAAGATGAGGAGCCCCATGAAAATTATATTCTGTACGACTTTCAAACCAGATACCGTGACTGTGTGGCAACGCTTGACACATTACAGATATAAGGGGTTTTGACAGCTATATCATACTTGAATACTTTGTGTGCTAGCACTCCTTTTGTGATCATGAGCAGGGCAGCAGGGCCATTCTCATGTACAACGGGGACTATCAGCAAAGCTGAATAGACTCATTCAGTTTTCTGCCTATGAGTCTGGCTAAAACACTGGCCGCTCTAGGATTTGAAGACGATTTAACCAAGGGGTACTTTCCACATAAATTCAATACAACTGAGAATAAATTTTTTGTAGGTCCATAGCCAGCGCCGGAGTTCTACGGCTATGACAAAATGTCCCAGTGTGAGCAGGTAAAATTCATGACGTGGTACAATAGTGCTAAACAGACACCCTTTGAAATGCAGTTTGCACTGGCCCACTACTGCCGCAATGATGTGGAAGTACTGCTAAAGGCCTGCATGATCTACCGCCCAGCATTTCTGCAGTGGACCCTTTTGCTTTCACCAAGCTGCATGGGTGTGTTTAAGATGCTGTTTCTACCATATGAAATTCGGGCTCTCACGTACGATGGCATGTACAAAGAGTGCAATAAAGCATTTTCAGACATGTCTCTGCAGTGGTTGGAATATATGGTTTATTCTGAAAAGTGAGTGATTAGACATGCACTCAGAGGGGGTGAGCACAAGTTGGGGCCATACTGCGTGGATGGGTTTGATGCTGATTCAAACACGTTTTGAATTCACAGGCTGTTACTACTATCGGTATATAAAGTGCACTGCTCAGACTGTGCAGTAGTGGAAAAAGTTCACTACTTTGATTTCACAAGTCTCTATTCCACAGTGCAGTCCAAAAAAGATTATCTGGTAGGGTAATAGTGGATAAATTTGACAGTATTGAAAATTATTTCAGCCTTGTCAAATGTACAGTGTTACCACCTGCAGGTCTGTACCATCCTGTCTTGCCCTAAAGGTGCCATCACAAACTGATGTTTCCCCTCTGTCGTACATGTGCTGAGCAGCTGAATTAGGTCAGCGAGTGCAAGCACAGATGAGCTGTGTGATGAGGACAATGAGGATGATTTCATCACAGAATTTGTGTCAGGTGGTCCTAAATGCTACGCTTACCACACGCAGAGAGGCAAGAGAGAAGTCAAATGTAAAGGGGTCACATTGAATTCTTCTAATGCAACTGTTGTGACTCATGAGTCACTTGTGTACATCAAGCGCAGGGTGTTGTCGACTATTGCACATTACCTTATGGATTCTAAATTAGAGTTTGACAGCCGTCTGATGCATCTATTAAGCATGATAGTGAGTGGCCCGTCAAATAGTGGCAAGACTTTTTTCAGTCACAGTCACACAGTCTTATTTCACATAGATTTGATAATATTGTCTGCGTTTACTCATGCTGGCAGCCTCTGTACAACCAGCTCTTAAAGATCAGACATAACTTTTGTCAGCAGGCTGCCAGAGTCATTGTGTGATGATGCCTTCTTGCCTCTGGACAAAAATAATTTTCTGATTATAGATGATCTGATGAATGACGCCAACAATAATTTGGAGGTTCAAAATGTTTTCACAAAATATATGCACCATAGGAATTTGAGCTGTATCTATCTAGTCCAGAATTTGTTCATAGAGGGGAAGGCCAGCCACACTATTAGTTTAAACACCATCTATCTTGTCTTACTTAAAAACCCAAGAGATAAATATCAGGTGACACCCGGTAATACCAAATACTTTTTAGAAGCATTCAATGATGCAACAAGCACTCCTTATGGGTACTTGCTCATTGATTATAAAACCAAAACACCTGATTATTTGAGACTTAGAACAAATTTGCTGTCTACACGATTGGTTGTGTACGTCCCCAGAAAGCTGAAATAACGATGTTACCCTGTATGCAGAGAAATTTAGCAATGCTGGAGCTCTTGCATAAATCAGCACCGAGGCAACGGCAAGTCATTATAAGTAACAGTGGCAACGACTTTATAAAAGCAGTGTGTAAAATAGCGCTCAGTGTGTTGAGGGGTAACATTCTTCTGACTGATCAGCAGTACAAACAGCTGAAAAAGTGCAAATTTGTAATCAGACATGTAGCGGATAGAAAACTGGCACGTTTTAGGAAAAGGAAACTCATCAACCAGTCCAGCGGATTTCTACTGCCCCAATTAGGAGCTGCTATACCGTTCATCATTAGCCTTATTAATCGGAGATAGATATGGAGGACACACAAAAAATATATCTGGTCCCACACCATCAGCTGGAAATGTTAAAGCAACATCAGCATCAGAACAATGAAACCATAAGACAGAATGAGCTTGACCGGGAAATGACAGGTGCTACAATCACCAGACATTCATGTTCATGAGAAGGCTAAAAAGTACACAGGCATTCTACAGAGATATTAGTCACTGGTGAGACAAGGTGAGTGTGAAAAGGATGTGCTCACCCTTTCAAGAAAGGGCAGGCACCCTACCACCCTCAGCAGGGGTTGCTGGTGATGCAGGGGTAGTGACAAGGCTAGTGTGAAAGATTTGGTGGCTGAGGATGTGTTGAAACATGTGCCCAAAAGACAGAGGAAAAATGCAGTGCACATCTTGTCTGCGCTGTCCAGGGCAGCAGATGTGATATCATGGTCAGACCAGGGGGAGGTCAGTATCAATAAGCAAACTATCAGAGGCACACATCTGTATGATTTAATCAAAAGAGTCACAGCACAACACCACCTCAGGGATGGACTAAATTTTTAAAAACATTGGCAAACCTGAATGTGCCGTTATCAGCTGTAACAAACACTCATGACCGTAGAGTTATTGAAGAGTATAAATCAGGGAAAGACTATGAATCTAGTCCTTCACACCAGCACCACCACTGCACCTTCTCCAGTGAAAAGAAAAATTTTAGTTACGTATCGTAACCCAAGATTTTGTGAATTGGGCGCAGCCCTCTGGGCTATCACTATGGGTCATATTCCCTCTTCATGCATGAGATGACGTGGGTGCGTTCACCGAGGTGACTGGTTCACGTGGATAGATCTGAAGGACGCGTATTTCTACGTCTTCATCATTCCCGAATACAGGGAATTCTTTTGCTTCCGTTTCCAGGGGACCAGCGACCAGTACAACCGCCTGCCATTCAGGTACTCGCTGGCTCCCTGCACTTTCTCGAAGTGCGTTGAGAACTTTGGAGACAGGGAATGAGAGTCTGTTTTACCTCGACAACCGGCTTCTGATGGCTCACTCCCCAGAGGAGTCGTGGGAGCAGACGGCGGAACTAGTGGATCATTTGAGCTCTTTAGGTTTCACCATAAATTGGAAAAAGAGCACGTCCCAGCCCATTCAGTGCATAGCGTATCTCGGGATGGAACTGAACTCATTACAAATGAGGGCCCGACTCTCGGAGGAGAGGTCAGCGACCATCACTTCGCCTATTGCATACGAGGCTGTTTCAGCACTGGTTTATCCGACTGGTGATGCTGGCCGCTCCCACAGCAATGGGGGCGCAGAGAGCCAGAATAGCACCCACCATCTTGCTAACATCCTCTGATCGATCAGGCAGGAGGGCCTCGGGGTCTGCCGCGAGCTTGGACAGGGAGTGAGCCAGGGCGGCAATGTTATTAGGAAGGCGCACTGATGGGACCTGTCCGCTAGCTTAGCAGCTAGCACGTCCTACGGAGCCGGGGTGTAGTCCGTCGCCCGGCCCGTAGCACACACTTTGCTCCAAACAGAGGGTTCGGCTCTGTTCCAGCACCGGGACTGTAGGAAAACCTCATACCGTTAGGTCAGCCACCTGCGTGATCGACACCGGAGCTTTTAGCTTGGCTGGCTCCGACGCTGCCGTGGAGAGGTAAGCAGAGATGGTAGGTGATCGTGGACGTAAATGAATTTCTCTTCAGGGCGCAGGCACGAAGAGGGGATATGACCCATAGCGATAGCCCAGAGGGCTGCGCACCAAAGACGCAGAACAGGCCTATGGCTGGTGTAGGTAGATCCTGGAGGGCTCCCTTACACAGACCTAACACAGCATTCTGGGTGCAATACTGATTTTAATTTGAAATATTGTTTTCAACCTACTGAGAGTATTTGAAATATTGTTTTACCCTAACGATTATATATATGTTTTTATCCTAGTGCTTGTATTTTTTATTTGACATCATGAATGCATTTCAAATATTGTTTGACATCATGAAAGTATTTGAAATATTGTTTGACAACATAAAAGTATATGAAATATTTTTGTGCTTGTGCTTGTATTTTTTTTAACATCATGAATGTATTTGAAATAATGTTTTGTCCTAGTGATTAATATCATGAATGTATTTGCACTGAATATCTTACCCCACATGACAGTGTAGCAGCGGTTTCATTATTATTTTAAGCATCTCATAAATGTACATTGGACACAGGTAAAGTGGTGTTTCACAGGTACAGATCTGATTTTATTAACAAAGCGCAAAACCCAGGCATCATTGCAGGTAAGATCAGGGCTATATTTTTCAATAAACATTTTGTCTAGGTAAGTTATTCCTTTCTGTACATGCCACAGGAAAAACACACAGTGTTCTCCACACATAATAGAGAGGGGGGACTGCACCTGGCTGTTGGAATAAAGCACCTTGGTAGCATTTTTCAGGAAAAAGTTGCTTATATAAGGCTGACAACTTTCTGGCGAATGACCATAGCTGTCAAAAAACCATGCTTGCCAATCGGCTGTAAAATATATAGCCAACCAGTGCTCACCAGGTAGGTACGCGGGGTCAGTGTTTAGAATCAATGCAGCAGGACGTCGTGATATTTTGGTTGGCTGTGGTTTACTTATAGTCGACCAACACTTGTCTGCTGTTTGATATCTCAATGACTGAATCAAACACTGCATAACAGATCATGTTAACGGTGCGCTGGAGCGGGGTTCAGAACTGTGCCTCCAACCTCACAGTCCCTGTCTTGATCAGGAATACGTTTTCCGCCCCGCCACCATTTGCCTCAAGATTAAAGAAGAATAATGTATAGGCCCTGCCATAAGTATCTCTTGAGATGGCCAACTGTCGGTCTTTTAAGATGCCGCCCTGTATTCTGGATCAGCTAATAATACTCCCTGGCGTACTGTCCTCAGGAAATGTGGTTGCAAAGGCTTTGGCGGGGTGTGTTTGGCCATCAGCGTAGGTACAGATTCAATTAAATTCAATTCCATTTTATTTGTATAGCGCCAGGGTCAGGGTAGGGGAGCACCGATGGTCCTCGGGCAGTCTAGGCCTATAGCAGCATAACTAAGGGATGATTCATAATTGTCTGAAGCCAGCCCTAACTATACGCTTTGTCAAAGAGGAAGGTTTTAAGTCTAGCCTTAAAAGTACATAGAGTGTCTGCCTCCTGAACCCAGACTGGGAGCTCATTCCACAGGAGAGGAGCTTGATTGCTAAAGGCTCTGCCTCCCATTCTGTTTTTGGAAACTTTGGGAACAAGCAGACCTGCATTCTGAGAGCGAAGTGGTCTATTGGGATAATATGGTACTATGAGGTCTTTAAGGTATGAAGGAGCTTGATCATAAAGGGATTTGTATGTGAGGAAAAGGATTTTAAATTCTATTCTGTATTTTACAGGGAGCCAATGAAGAGAAGCTAATATAGGAGAAATATGATCTCTCTTGCTAGTTCCTGTCAGGACTCTGGCTGCAGTATTCTGGATTAACTGGAGGCTTTTTATGGAGATACTGGGACATCCAGATAGTAATGAGTTACAGTAATCTAGCCTTGAGGTAACAAATGCATGGACTAGTTTTTCTGCATCATTTTGAGACAGGATGTTCCTAATTTTGGCAATGTTGCGCAGGTGAAAGAATGCAGTTTTAGAGATTTGTTTTATGTGTGAGTTAAAGAATATGTCCTGGTCAGATAAACTCGGTGTCCAGTGTCTATAGAGTATTTGGCATTACTGTGCTGGAGCACCCGTCTGTGTGAGTCAGAGGTTGGGTGAAATTGAAATTTTTTTTTTTTTTTACAAAAAGGCTGGCTGACAGGATTTTCACACTGAATTGTGCATTAGGGGCTGCCATTAAACAGAATTCATCTCTTGAGCATATGAATTTCATAGAAATGTCTATTCATTAAGTAAAAGTTTCTCCTGAAAAAACAGATCGTGTATGAGCGCCACAATCCTGCTGTTTTCTGTGTATCTGCCCCTAGCGTCACATTATTCATGTGACCAGGACTGTCCATGGCAAATAGCACTGTGCTGTGTGTCAAGAGTGTCTCGCCTATAGTTGATTAGACACTATTATTCCACAATAGGGATATGTGTTAGATGCTTGGGTAAATTTAGTCTGTTCCCTAGCATCACATCCACCTGCGGAAATAACCTGCACTCCTGGCCGGTTGTTTTCTTTCTGGCTGTATTACAGCCTCTTTATGGTGCTTCTTTGACCTGCTCACAGCCCGGACCCCCGGAGGTCTCTTAAGTCCCATTGCTGTGTAAACACTCACATCTCCCCCCTCCTGTTTTCCATTAACAATTCTGCGGCATCATCTTTTCTGGCTATTTCAGGTTCCCGCCTGACATGTCTGAAATGTAGTTTTACAATGACCTTGCCATAGAGAAATGGGATATGCTCATTCTGATTGTTCTTTAATGCAATTTCAATATTGTCTATGGTGGTTTTTGAAAGAGATATGTAGTGGGGCTTGTCAAAGCGTAATGTGTGTATCTTTCCTCTGCTCTCGCCTGATATATTCATGCATCTGAGCAGAGGTTCGTGGGTGTCACCCATCTGCTGATGATCCACAATATCTGAATACACAAAAATATTATACAATCTGTTTTACCCCTGGGAGGAATAGAAACTTCCCTTTCCGGGTTAAAGCCTAGTATTTCCGCCAGCCGGCCTTTAAATTTCACAACCCTCCCCTCTGCTCCTAAAATATATACTCTATCGGAAGTATAACTATACCACATTTTTATGATCAATGTGGATGCGTGTAACAGACATGCAGTGTTGAATTCTTGTACTATTCTATCCACAGTATCATAGTGACCGACAGGTATAGATAGTATAAGGGTCTTGTTACTCTTGGTATCTTTTATTAATATTTCTGCATCGTCTTGGAAAAAGCTGAACCACATAGCTGGGTACTGGATTTCACTGATCCCGACCTCATAGGGTTCATCTATTTGTATCGGTCTGGCTAATTGTGTTCTGTAATTCAATATCTTGCTATTAGGGTATAGGTGTGTCGATGCATAACCTAAAATCTGGTGCCCCTCTTGTCCATCATCTCTCTCTCTCGCTCTCTCTGTCTCTTATCTTCAAACGTCTTTTTTTTTTCACCACTGTGTGTGTGTGCGTGTGTGCGTGTCAGCTGTGCATCAGTGGTGACGCGTCTTTTGTCTGCCGCCCCTGTGCCTGGCTATTGTGTGACCAAATCTCAGCCAGCAGTTGCAGTTTATCAGGCTTTCCATACCCCCAGATTGGCTCAATGAGACTGCGTTTTTCTGTACTCTTTAGCGTTTCACCTCTGCAGCACTGCAGATTCTGGCATCATCAATTCAATTTAATTCAATTCTTTTTTATTTGTATAGCGCCAAATCACAATACAAATTATTTCAAGGCACTTTACAAAAACAAAAACCTAACAAATCCCTTATGAGCAAGCACTTGGTGACAGTGGAGAGGAAAACCTCCCTGTAACAGAAGAAAAAACCTTCAGCAGAACCGGGCGGCCATCTTCCTCGACCGGTTGGGGTGAGTGGATAGAGAAGAGAGAAAAGAACAGCAACAATAAATAACAAATAGACACTGCAGGTTGGTGGGGCCAGTAACTGCACATTAGTGATATACAGTTCCAGGACCGGGGACACCTGCAGAAGGTACAGGGAGAGAACAGAGAGAGAGGGAGAGAGCACAAGCTTAGTGACATTCAGTGGTGGAATATACATGTGAGGGGGGAGGAGAGGAAGAGAGGGGAAGGGAGTGTTAGGGTTAGGGTAGGGCAGTCTAGGCCTATAGCAGCATTAAGGCATGGTCCAGGGTTACCTGGAGCCAGCCCTAACTATACACTTTGTTAAAGAGGAAGGTTTTAAGTCTAGCCTTAAAAGTACAGAGAGTGTCTGCCTCCTGAACCCAGACTGGGAGCTGGTTCCACAGGAGAGGAGCTTGATAGCTAAAGGCTCTGCCTCCCATTCTGCTTTTGGAAACTCTGGGAACCACAGGTAGACCTGCACTCTGAGAGCGAAGTGCTCTATTGCTACTCTAGTGCTACTCCAAAAAGCTGGAAAACCAGTTTTCAGCAAATGACTCTGCTTCATTGTGGAGAGGCCTGAGGACAATAACCAACTACAGGACATCATCCCCCTCCTCAATGGGCAATCAAACCCTGGTGAACGATCTGAATGAGTTTTATTGTAGATTTGAATCACCCCCCACCTGCTTTGATTGTCTCCCAGACCAACCATTAACACCTCCAACCATTAACCCCCTCTCCCCGGCTCCTATACTTCAGATCAGTGAGGATGATGTGTGTGGCCTGTTCAGGAAGCAGATGAGAAGGAAAGCACCAGGACCAGATGGGGTTTCACCAGCATGCCTCAGAACTTGTGCTGACCAAGCTGACTCCCATCTTCTCTTTGATCTTCAACAGATCACTGGAGCTGTGTGAAGTCCCTGCATGCTTCAAACGCTCCACCATCATCCCCATCCCCAAGAAGCCAAAAATCACAGGACTCAATGACTATAGACTGGTGGCTCTGACATCTGTGGTCATGAAGCCCTTTTAGAGAATGGTGTTGGCCCACCTGAAGAACATCACTGGACCCTTCCTGGAACCCTGCAGTTTGGTGGAGCAGCTGGCTCTCTGGTGCAGTCACAACAACCTGGAGCTAAACACACTCAAAACAGTGGAGATGGTAATGGACTTCAGGAGAAAACCCCCGACCCACCCCCCTCTCACCATCATGAACAGCACCATGGCACCAGTGGAGTCATTCAGGTTTCTGGGCACCACCATCTGTCAGGACCTGAAGTGGAACTTCCACAGACTCCATCATGAAGAAGGCCCAGCAGAGGTTGTACTTCCTGCGCCAGCTGAAGAGGTTCAACCTTTCACAGACGCTGTTGACCCAGTTCTACACAGCAGTCATCGAGTCTGTCCTGTGCTCCTCCATCACTGTCTGGTTTAGCTCTGCCTCTAAATCTGACATCCGGAGACTCCAGAGGACAGTTCGGACTGCTGAGAAGATCATCGATGTTCCCCTACCCACCCTCCAAAACCTGTACACCTCCAGAGTGAGGAAAAGAGCTCAGAAAATCACTTTGGATGCCACTCAACCTGAGCCACCACCTCTTCCAGCTCTTCCCTCTGGCCGGTGCTTCAGAGCTCAGGACAGCCCAGCACAAAGGAAGCTTCTTCCCTCAGGCCATCCAACTCTTAAACTCATAGCGCTCCACCATTCCCTTCTACTACCTGCACTATGACACTGGAACTTTTTTTGCTCTTTGCACACTAAATTAGTTTTCCTTACATTCTGTTTTTAGGTTGCACCTTGGACACTGGATTCCTGTTTGGTCATAAGTTATCTGTAATTTGTTTACTTTTGATTATCTGTGCACTGTTTCCTTTTGTAGCATTTATGTTTACTGTTTAATCCTTGTAGCATTTGTATTTATGTCTGTTTACACTGGAGTCCCCCCCCCCCCCTTCTGATTCTTATTCTGATTCTATTGGGATAATATGGTACTATGAGGTCTCTAAGGTAGGAAGGAGTTTGATCATGAATGGATTTGTATGTGAGAAGAATTTTAAATTCTATTCTGTATTTTACAGGGAGCCAATGAAGAGAAGCTAATATAGGAGAAATATGATCTCTCTTGCTAGTTCCTGTCAGGACTCTGGCTGTGGCATTCTGGATTAACTGGAGGTTTTTTATGGAGATACTAGGACATGCAGATAGTAATGAGTTACAGTAATCTAGCCTTGAGGTAACAAATGCATGGACTAGTGGGGGCAGTGGGGCGGTCGTGGCCTAATGGCTAGGGAATCGGACTTGTAACCTGAAAATTGTAGGTTTGAGTCTCAGGTCCGGCAGGAGTTGTCGGTGGCACAGAGTGAATAGCCAGTGCCCTGTCCACCCTCAATACCACGACTGAGGTGAGACCCTTGAGCAAGGCACCGGACCCCCAATTGCTCCCCGGGCGCCGCAGCATTGGCTGCCCACTGCCCTGGGTGTGTTTGCACGGTGTGAGTGTGTGTGCACTTGGGTGGGTTAAATACAGAGCACAAATTCCAAGTATGGGTCACCTTTCACTTTCACTAGTTTTTGTTCATCATTTTGAGACAGGATGTTCCTAATTTGCACAGAATGCAGTTCTATAGATTTGTTTTATGTGTGAGTTAAAGGACATGTCCTGGTCAAAAATAACTCCAAGGTTTTTCACAGTAGTGCTAGAGGCCAGGGCTATGCCATCTAAAGTAGCTATAATTTTAGAAAAGTTATTTCTGAGGTTTTTAGGCCCAAATACAATAACATCTGTTTTCTCTGAATTTAAAAGTATAAAGTTACTAGTCATCCAGGCCTTTATGTCAGTTAGACACGCATGAAGTCTGGTTAACTGGTTTGTGTTAACAGGTTTCATAGATAGATACAGCTGAGTGTCATCTGCATAGCAGTGGTAATTAATGGAGTGCTTACTAATGACATAGCCTAAAGGAAGCATGTACAGGATGAACAGAATCGGTCCTAGCACAGAACCTTGTGGACTCCATAACTAACTTTTGTGCGTGTGGAAGGTTCATCCTGGACATGAACAAACTGGAATATGTCCGATAAATAGGATTGGAATCATTTTAATGCTGTTCCTCTGATAGCAGTCACATGCTCCAGTCTCTGTAATAAGATGTTGGGCTCAATAGTGTCAAATGCAGCACTAAGGTCTAGGAGGACAAGTATAGAAACAAGTCCATCTTCAAAAAATCTTCAAATAGTTAATTCCTGTGTAAGTGGTCTGATAGCTGCTTAGCAACAGCTTTTTCCTAAGATTTTAGAAATAAATGGTAGGTTGGATATTGGTCTATAATTAGCCAAGACTCCTGGATCAAGGCTAGCCAGGTGTTCCACGGCAGTCTCCATCATTTGCACAAACGCCTCTGTTGTGTTTCCGTGTTGTGCGTCCATATTCTCTGTTGTGTTTCCGGGTTAAACAGAGTAGCAACTGCAGTGGGAGGCTCATCTCACTGCGCTGCAGAAACTGACAGGTTGAAGAGATCCTTTGTCCTCACAGCCATTAGACTTTTTTTAACATTAACTGTTGATATGATATTTATGCTAAATGTTATTGACTGTGTGCCTTTATCGGTTTATTGCATATAGTGAAATTTGTAAAAGTAAATATAAAGAGCTGCTAAACAATCTGAATTCCTACCAAGGGGGGTTTGAATAACGTATCTATCTATCTATCTATCTATCTATCTATCTATCTATCTATCTATCTATCTATCTATCTATCTATCTATCTATCTATCTGTCTTTCTGCCTAATGCATATTATAGCTATTTATAATAATTAACAAGTTGTTTGTTTTCAATGTCAGTTAAACCAGTTTTAAATCTATAATGTCCCTTCTTTATAATTACTTTTATTATGATCCACATAAGATTAAAGAAATTATTGCAGCTGTTTTTAGACTAAAAGAAAGATAAAGGTTTTTTAAAGTATTTAAAAGATGCATTGACCTGTCCAGGGTGTACCCCTGCCTTTCACCCAAATAAGAGCTGGGATGGGCTCCAGCAGATAACTGTGACCCTGGTTAAGGAATAAGCAGGTATAGATAATGGATGGATGGATGGATGGATGGATGGATGGATGGATGGATGGATGGATAAAAAGAGGAGATATAAAAGCAAAACTAGAAAGTATACATTTTTAAATCAACAAAATATGCACAAGGGCAGCATGGTGGATTAGTGGTTACCACTGTTGCCTCACAGCAAGAAGGTCCCAGGTTTGCAACCCAGCAGAGACTTTTCTGTGTGGAGTTTGTATGTTCTCCCTGTGCGTGTGTGAGTTTACTCCGGGTACTCCAGTTTTGTCCCACGGTATGTCAGGTTGATTGGTGACTCTAAATTGTCCATAGGAGTGTATGTGGTTGTTTGTTTCTATGTGGCCCTGCGATGGACTGGTGACCTGTGCAGGGTGTACCCCTGCATTTCACCCAAAGAGAGCTGGGATGGGCTCAAGCAGATCCCAGTGACCCTAGTTAGGAATAAGTGGGTATAGGTAATGGATGAAAAATATGAGGTAACCTGTTAAAAAGCAGTACAGTATTTTCACAGCATTTAATACACCATTTGTGTCTAGTGATTCAATTATTATTATTATTATTAACATTATTTATTTGTTTGAACAATTGGGTGAATTCAGTGACATTCATTCTAAACTCTCTGCGTACCTCAATATATACTTGACACTTCATTTATAACACTTTAAAAACTTAAGCGAAACGTTGTGTGCGTGAGTAACATGGATCAAAGGTGTAAAAGCTCATTGTACGTTGCAGCATCCCACAGTGTGTGACGCTGTCACCACAGCACATCCATCCCTATTCCCTCATCTGGGATCTTGTGTATACACATTCGAAAATACCAGCCCTGATGTTTTCATTATAAAAGTAATATTGAAAGTTGCATTTAACCTTTACTTTATATTTAGTAACACATTCATTTCCCAATGAAAAGATGCCAACAAAGATGGCAGACTTGTTCATTTTGTTTAATTTGCACTTTACAAGAAGAGTAAGGAGTGGTAAGGAAAGATAAGACTGCCTATCCAGAATGACCCGAACAAGCAGGTGTAGGAAGGTATAAATTAGTATCAGGGAGGAAGCATAGCTTTGCTACTTTATGTCCAGTTTATGGGATTTATAGTCTCAAAGTTACATTCATATTACTATTGACATGGTGTGTGTGTATGGATGGAGGAGGTGGTAACATGGAAATTAAATCCCAACATTTTCACTCCCATACATAGATAAGCATTTTTGATAGCACTGGCAAGTTGCAAATACATAAAGAGGCAGAAAATACAAAGAGTAAAAAAGAAATTTTAGCATTGAGGAAACACGTGACATACGAAGTGAAAATAAGTCAATACAATGTCTGCAATATGCAGATATTATAAATTTAAAAACATAAGATGTAAGTTGTAGCATGTGCAAACACTGGGCACAACTAATTACTTACTTAGTAAGTGCCCCTTTACCAGCTCTTAAGGAAGGGGGTGTAAAAGGTGTGAATGTAGATGTGATGTAATCAGTGAAGAAACTGAAATTGAAGAGACTGGATTCTGCAGAAAGATAAGACAATGATCCAAAGCAAACTTCACAATTTGCATTAACTACTTCAAGGAACACCAGCCGAAGATTTAGGACTGGTCCTCACATTGTGCTGAAAGGATTCAAATTGCTTCATTTGAGCTTAAAAAAATCAACAAAATATGTAGGTTGAGCATGGTTGCCTGCATTTTTGCATACAGTAGTGTGTTCATGTACCTTTGCATTTCTTAGAAAACTGACCAGGTGTGTGGTTTTACTGTATGACCTTTTCTAGCATTTCATATTTGTTAATTTTTTATCTTGTTATTGAATTATACCGTCTAAATTTATTCTGTACATAGAAAATGTTTTACAGATATAAAAAAATATTAAGAGGCTCTATTCAGTTACAGTGGTAATTTGAGCTAAATACCAACATCACCATGTTAATACACTCACAGTGACAACATCAACCAATTAGCATGAAACACAAATTACAACTGAGGCCACTGGGAATGTCAGATATTTAGTTTCTGCAAACATCTGTGTATTAGTCTGATTACTAGAAATTAATCCATGCCTGTAAATACTGTGAACAAACTCAGAGATGTGACCTCAGTTTTAGCTATTGTCCTAGTTCTGAAATTGCTCCACTTTCCAACAAGGGGGTAGATGGTTAAGGGCCACACCTGTGTGAATTTTTCCTACGCTTTTTTTTTTCTACTGGCACTGGGGTGGGTTTAGAGCTGTTGAAAAAAGTAATGGCCATAAAAATTTTGTTGATGGTACTACAATATTAGCAGCTGTGTTACCCTGGGTTCAATCAGTCTTACCGTTGATATTAGAAAATGAGGATTCCTCCCGGAAATTATGTTATGCCTTAAAAGTTTTGTTTTTTTGTTGTTTTCTCAGGGAGGGGGGTTGCCTTCTTGTCTCTTCTGTGTCAGTACTGTTTTTAACACTCACACATACAGTGAAAAGATGTGTATCCTGCACCCACACATTCACATTCACAGTCTAAGCCACTAATATTGCTTGGTGTTTAAATCACTAGCTGCAACGTGCATAAATTTTCACCTTTACTCACAGTTTAGTGTGTATAACAATGTTAGCATGGATTCTGCCTCCCATCAGTGCATGCCATCAGTGGCAAGAACTATGTTAACCCTCTGAAATTAACTGGTTTTCTTCACTAATTTGCCATAAATTGTGATCTAATCTTCATCTAAGTCACAACAGTAGACAAAGACAATTTGCTTAAGTATAACAAACAATTATAATTTATTATATTTATTATTATAATGTCTTGAACATTAAACCTTGACAGTACTGAGTGAACCCATAGACTACTTACAGTGGTGTGAAAAAATGTTGGCCACCTTCCTGATTTATTATTTTTTTACATGTTTGTCAGACTTTGTTTCAGATCATCAAACAAATTTAAATATTAGTCAAAGATAACACAAATAAACACATCATGTAGTTTTTAAATAAAGGTTTTTATTATTAAGGGAAAACAAAATCCAAAACTACATGGCCCTGTGTGAAAAAGTGTTTGCCCCCCCCCCGTTGGAAACTGTGGTTTATCACACCTGAGTTCAATTCCTCTAGCCACACCCAGGCCTGATTACTGCAAAAACAAATGAGAAAGAAAGTAATTGAGATCTCAAAAGGAAAAGGTTATAAAACCATTTCTAAAGCTTTGGGACTGCAGTGAACCACAGTGAGAGCCATTATCTACAAATGGTGAAAACATGGAACAGTGGAGAACCTTCCCTGGAGTGGCCAGCTGACCAAAATTACCACAAGAGCGCAGCAACGACTCATCCAAGAGGTCACAAAAAGACCCCACAACAACATCCAAAGAACTGCAGGCCTCACTTGCCTCAATTAAGGTCACTGTTCATGACTCCACCATAAGAAAGAGACTGGGCAAAAATGGTCTGCATGGCAGAGTTCCAAGACGAAAATCGCTGCTGAGCAAAAAGAACATAAAGGCTCATCTCAGTTTTGCCAGAAAACATCTTGATGATCCCCAAGACTTTTGGGAAAATACTCTGTGGACTGACGATGTCATGAGCTGGTGTGTGTGTGGAGGTGCGGGAGAGAAGGCTGGACCCAAATGCAGGACAACAAAGATTTATTCTCCCTGGGATCAACAGGGATCTCAGATACAAACACAAGAGAACCGGGTGAAACGGTAAATAAAGATTAGACCGAATGGGACGGTCGTCATAAAAGTTACACCTTTCCAGGCAAACTACACTCTTTAACTATAACTAACAGCAACTAATGCTTCGGCAGGGTACAAAGGAAGGAGGGAGGTATAAATAGGGAAAACACAAAAGGGGATTGGACACAGGTGGAATCAATGAACAGAAATAACCAGTGAAGCTGCCAGGAACCAGAGCAAGGGGAAAAAGGAAGTCTTTACAAAATAAAGGTCCCCCCAGCAGGAAGTCCCAAAGGGGAATCATGACAGTACCCCCCCTCAAGGCTGGATACCAGACGGCCACCAACATTGTCTACAAACCAGAATCCAGGGTGGGCAGGAGGGAGCTGAGTGTCGAGTTCCGGGTTGCTCTGGGGTCAACCCCTGGGATGAGCAAAGTCCGGAGCCGTTCGGGAGGACGGCCTCTGAGACGGGCGAAGGTCCGGGGCCGTTCAGGAGGACAGCCTCTGAGGCGGGCGAAGGTCCGGGGCCGTTCGGGAGGACGACCCCTGAGGCGGACGGAGGTCCGGGGCCGTTCGGGAGGACGACCCCTTGGACGGGAGTAGGTTGGAGGTCGTTCAGGGGGATGACCTCTCAGGCTGACGTGGACTCTGGTACGTGAAGAGTCCCGCCGAGGAGTCGGCCAAGGAGGAACCGGCCGACGAGGTGGCGCTGAGGTCTCTGGATGTTCCGGCCGACGAGGCGGCGCTGGGGACTCTGACGCTGGAAATGCTGGGGGCTCAGGCGGCTGCCACGTAAGCTCAGGAAACTGTGGTTGCTGTGACTGCTCTGGGCTTTCTGGCGGCCATGGCGGGGGAAGCTGCTGAGACGGTCGGGGAAGCTGCGGCAGCTGAGGCGGATCTGGAAACTGTGGCAGCTGTGCAGGTTCTGATAGTTCTGGTGACAGGAGAAACTCTGACAGTCCCAGAAATTCAGGAAGTAGTGGGGGCTCTGGAAAATCTGGTGTCTGGTAGGGCTCAGGTGGGCGGAAGAACACAGACAGTCCCGGGAACTCTGGTAGCTCTGGAAGGACTGGGCATGGGGCGGGCTGTGGGTACAGTGGTGGTTCGGACCACTCTGGGGACTCTGGTGATTCGGGCCACTGTGGCGGCTCTAGCCCTTCTGGTGGCTCTGGAGGTTGCGGACAATGTGGATGCTCTGGAGGCTCTGGTTCCGGTTCCAGCTCCTCAGGATTGGGGACTGGGGCTGGAGCCAGTGTCTGGGCCTTGGCGCGGGCGCCTTCACGCGCCTTGTAACTGTATGCTTGAGGTACCTTCTGTTCCTCCTCAGAACACTACCACTGTCCATTTCAATCTTGTATGACAGTTTGTTAACCGGTTCTAGAGCTGTTGCTTTCTGCCAGATCTTTTGTGACTGTGTTGGTTGTACTCTTACTTGATTACCTGGATTCAGTACGGTCATGTCTTTTGTGTGTTTGTTGTAGTACATTTCTTGTCACCTTTGATTTAGTCTCAGTCCATGTGTTGTGTCTATTACTTTTGGCTTCAACAGATTGTTGTGTGTTGGGAGGAGTGTTTGTGTCCTCCTGCTTAGCAGTCTCTGAGCAGGGCTTGCATTTTGACCCTGTGACGGCGTGTTTCTGTGATCTAATATCGCAAGGTATGGATCTTGTCCTGACATCTTGGCTCTCTGCATCAGATGTTTTGCTGTCTTGACAGCAAACTCCGCCTTCCCATTACTTTGCGGGTGAGTGGGTGGCGATGTTTTATGCTGAAACTCCCACCGTCCACTGAACTGTTGGAATTCGGTTGATGTATATTGTGGCCCATTATCTGAAAACACAATGTCAGGTATACCTTGCCTGGCAAAATGGCTTTCAGCTTGTTAATCGCCGTGGAAGACTTTGTGCCTTGCAAATAATCCACTTCCCAGAAATTAAAAAAATAGTCCACAGTTTTCAGATAGTCACGATTATTGAAAACAAACAGGTCTGTGCCCACTTTAGACCATGGTCTTTCAGACAGTTCATGTGGGCAGAGTGATTCTTCACAGCTCTTTCCCTTTGAACACAATATCATCCTGTACAGATAGTTCATCCTGGATTGGGTAGTAGTGATCTTTTCACTTGGTGTATTTCTTTTGATTGTTGGCCATCCTTCTCTTAATGTCTTTATTAGTGTCTGAAGTGTGTCATCTTTTGCTGTTTCACTTCTGATTACATTTAGTCTCTCTTCAGATATTGGAAGGCACTGAATCATGTTCACACTTTCTCTTTTTCCACAGATCCTTCCTGTGCGGTGTCCTCCAGATACACTTGGCTCAGTGCATCTGCCAACAGCATCTCCTTTCCGGGAACATATATAATGATGAAATCATATTTCTGTAGTCTCATTAACATCCTTTGAGGTCTCTTGGGTGCATCCAGCAGTGGCTTCTAGACAATACTCACAAGAGGCTTATGGTCAGTGTAAAAAAGGCACCCTAGTGGTTGCTTTACACCGGATACACCCCAGCAGACTTCCGCTCCCCTACCTACGACACTCACTTGACTCGAGCTCCCGAGCAGTTGGGAGCCAGCTTGTTTGCTTGGATACCTTGCCAGGTGCAGTAAACGACAGGGACTAACAGAGACATACTCTGATCTACAGCAGAAGCTGTTGTATAGTGATGGGCAAGTGAGGCCTCATGAAGCACTGAGGCTTTCCTGACAATTGTGCCGAAAAAGATTCAAAGCTTCGAGACTTCAGTGACGGTGACATCTGGTGGACAACTGAAGCAATAGCAACCTCTAAAGAGCACGAATGAAGCACTGGCACTGTTTCATTCCCATGACAGCAATAAAAGTTCAGACCTCTTGAGATCAAAATGATCCCAAACTTTAGAAAGTCGCTTATTGGTGGGACTCGCCGTGAAACTTGCCAAAATACTCTCACTCTCCAAATCCTGAAGCAGAATGATGCATCTTATATAGCTGGTATGGCACCAAACCACTCAAATCTGTCAAACCTGTCAAGCTGTCATTGGCTCAGAATGCATTGAAACGCCATGAGCCAATGACACACACTGAAAGACTATGAGCCAATGAAAAGCTTTGAAACATTTTGAAGCAATGAAGCGCGAAGCGAAACAGTGATGACGTTCATCAGTCACGTGACACTGGTGTTTTGATACAAGCTCCGACACAGTGTTTCGAATCACTCCGCTTCAGAAAGAGTGACACAAGCTCCGAAGCCTCGGTATCATTTGCCCATCACTACTGTTGTATAGTTGTGGCCGTCTATAGCAAGTGAGTTGCAGTATTTTCCCGTGTTGTTAATGGCACTTCGTAATGTGTTAACATATTTGCCTTGTTATCATTGTTCTCAGACCCGATACTAGTAATAGATATTATGTTCGGTTAGTTGTGTTATGCCAACTCATTGTGAGATAGATTGCTATGGTTACTGCTCGTTGAGTTATCGTTTTTGTTATTCATAGCGAGTGCTTGAACCTACGCTAGGCTAAACACGCTAATTGGGTCAGGGACGTGCAACGCAGCGTGACTCAGCCCTGTTTTACACCTGTTTGTGTCCAGTGGAGGGTGCTGTGGTATTGCTAATTATATTAAGCTCCCCTCTTTATTGTGGACTGAATGGTGCATGCTTTATCACTGTCATTGTGTTTATATCTGTCATATAGCAGCGTAAAGTATATTATTTCCAATTCTCAGTACTTACTCTCACTGTACATTGTTTGACCTATCACTTGTAGTGGCCTCTACCAGAACGATCCAGTCTAACTATGTTAGCCAGGAAGCACATCCTTCCTCGCAGTCAGACTGTATGAACACTTCGTCCATATTTGTACTGATGGAATTTCTCCATGCCGTACCCTATGGCTAAGCACTCTTTTTCTATTTTGGGCGTAACCCCGTTCAGTCACTGACCTCTCTCAACAATCTCTCTCTCAGACTTGGACTATTCGTGCTGCACATAATCCTGTCACGGATTACAGAATCTTTTATGTCCCCAAAATTACGTGCTAGCGAGCATTTTCAGAAATTCTTCTTTCCACGCCTTCCATGTCTTTGCCAGATTGCTTGAGTCCAGCGTCAATGTCAGCGGTGGTTTTAATCCGAGTGTGCCACCCTGATCCGCTCGTATCAGCGCATCAGGGCTCGTATCTTCCCGCGGCGAACTTCACGCTGCACAGCTAAGCACTAAAACAAAACTCGTTCGCCGTCAGGAAGAAAAAAAATCTCGCCGCTGCCACCATGTTTCACTCTCGTTCCTTCTCTAGAGTGAATGTATAAATAACTCAGACCACTACCATTATGTTCAGTAAACAGAGTTACGAACAACATATAACTTTCTTAAAGTGCCATACTAAAAGGTCCGTGCTACAAAATGAGTCAAATAATCACATTGTTACAACGCCCTGGCATTCAGCATCGTCGATCATCACCTCGTGGATCACTTCACCATCCCAGCTCACACTGGGAACGTCACTCCCCGGCTAACCAGCCATAGTCAAGACTGATCTCTCTTTTTAAGATGCTTTTTCTAGTTTTTACTTAATTTGTTGTTATTTAAATAAAGAACCGTGTCTAGCATTTGGGTTGTACTCCTCCTTCCCTTCCACACCCACATAGTAACAATTCATGAGTGTACCATATATAAGTCTTTGAAAAGGCAGGTTGTCTTTGGTGGAATTCCAGAGGAGACTGCTGCTTTCCAAAGAAACATTGCTGCGTGCCTGAAGTTCCCCAAATAGCAAGCCCTGACCTTGACAATCCGCAGTGCTACTGGAAATATGTTCTATGGACAGATGAAACAAAATTTTAATTGCTTGGTTCATCAACTCAGCAGTATGTATGCTGAAAAAAAGGGCACAGATTCCCAGGGTCAAAACATCATCCCAACAGTAAGTATGGTGGAAGGAGCATGGAAGGATCATGATTTGGGCTTTCTTCATTGTTTAAGGGACTGGACCATTTTCCATTATCAAGGGTAAAATTAATTCCCAAGGTTACTAAAATATTGTACAGGGGATTAATACAGGATAATATCAGGGGTGGCTGTCCACCAGCAGATGCTTAGTAGAAGTTGGGTGATGCAACAGGACAATGAACCTAAACATCACAGTAAATGCTACACAATGTTGTGACTTAGATGCAGATCAGATCAGATTTTATCTTAAATTGATGCAGAAAATTCTAAGTGGTTCACATACTTGTTGCAACCCTACATGGTACACAGATTGTATAAAAACTGTAATTAAACACAATTAAATGTTTCTATTTGGAACTCAGTGAAAAGAAATGTGTATGGCCTAAGGCCTATAAACCAGGTAAATATCTCATGAAGGCCCCAAAGCCATCAAGTAACCCACAGCTGTTTAGTGGGTTACTTGAGTTTAAAGTTTAGTGACACTTTGAAAGCTTCTACAAGGATACTGATGATACTGATTTTAGTACATATTTTTTTCTTTTTTGCTATGATGGCATCTCTCTTCTGAATCTAAGTTTTAGTTTGTTTTAGAACCAATGTGGCGGTTGGGCCTCTGAAAAAGAAATGTGCTCCACATTAACCATTACTTAAAACACTTATGTTTTACCTTAGTTAATTACTGAGTGTACAACATACCGGTAAAACACTACTTGTTGCAACATCGAATGAGATGCATTGTCAAATAATTGCCAGTTAACAATGTAACATTGGGCGGCACTTTACAATCACATTTTTGCCCTTTTGTGCAACAAGTCTGAAGTAATGCATATATCTCCATCCCTCAAATGTGGCAGAAAAAGACATTATTTAACACAAGTTATTTGATTGGCAACTGTAATGTGATAACTGAATAACTGAGGTAAAAAAAATTACTATTTAACAGGCAACTGTAATGTCATTACAGTCCCATGCTACTTTGTAACATATTACTGGTTATCACTAAACCTATCGTACCATACCTCTTTCAAAAGAATTGGGCTTTTGTTATTATCATGTAACTACCATCACAGTAGATGAAATTGGACATTGTTCCAGAAGCTCTTTATTACCAACCTGATGTGTGCATTAACCCATTCAAACATCTGATCTAAACCAGAGTAGATCACCATTGTTGTCCTTTGATAATTTCTGATTTGTGGTCCTGCAGTAATGGCTCAGGGACATCAGAGGATCTCTTCTGGAAGCTGGATGCTCTGCAGACCTTCATCAGAGATCTCCACTGGCCAGATGAGGAGTTTGGAAAACACTTGGAGACCAGACTAAAGCTGATGTCCAGTGACATGATTGAATCCTGTGTAAAACGGTAAGACAGTGTTTAAATGTAGATGCAGTGTACCAGCCTGATTGTAAGTCAAGTCATGCATATATTCAAATTGTGATTTCAAATGTGATTTTTGTATATATCAACATCTCAGCACTGAGCTAGTAAGAAATACTGGGGCACTACTAGGGGACTATTTCTTTAACAGGAAAAGAACTCAGTAATGATCACCAGACCAGCTAAGCTGATGTGCTCCAGGATGAGTGGCTGGCAGTGGCTGGCATATGTATTTATTAGTGTCCATTTTATTATGCTTACATGTTCATGTTTTAACCCAAGTATACAGTTTCTTTAACCCAATAAATGGGTTGAGTTTTGAATAGAATCTGGGAAAACAGAGAGGTGGACATCAGAAGATCAACAAGAAATAGAAAGAAAGAAAAACAAGCAACCATTTAAAATAATAATTACATAGAAATCTAATTAAACAAATAAAGGTTTCAGTTTCAACCAAGACAGTTTTGTTTATAGCAGTTTGAGGAAAGACTTAGGATTTAGAGTAGATTAGCTTTATTCATTTATATGGGGTGTTAAGGACCTAGCACTCATGATTTCAGTATTTCTAAAAGCCTGGCTACAGTCCTGTACATTTATTTTTTCACTCTGAAGGACACGGACTGCATTTGAGGCCAAGCTTCAGAAAAGCAGCCGGGGCACAGACTTTCGCATTCCACAGTCCATCTGCACCATGTTCAATGTCATGGTGGATGCCAAGGTCCAGTCAGCCAAGTTGTGTGCCATGGACCTGGGGCAGGAGGTAGGAGACAATAGACATGTACTCAAAGCTTAATTGTATTGTATTTTGGATAATCCAATTTTACACTTTTATCTACCACTGACCCCTAATGGAAAATATACAGCTCACTTGTTTAAATATTTTAGTCACTTGGTTTTGGGGATAAATGAAAATCAATTGCTTGTGTTTCATTTTGAATGGCATTATCAGATAAATGTGTTATTTTTTTTCTCTCTGTTACTTGAATACATCTTTTTTCCTTTGTGTGTTACTTTTTCAGTATTTTTACATGTGCCATGTCACCTCTATCTTTTTCCTTTTTCTGCTGTTTTTCTCCTGTCTATCTTGTGAAAGTTTGTTAGAGACTGGGTAAGTGTGGCTACAAATTCAATTGAAATCACACCCTCCAGTTCCCAAATGTATAATTAGTCATCAGTTTTCATATCTGTCTTCCTCCACTTGAATTGTTTGGATTTCATTAGCATATGTGTAGATAGTATTGAATATACATGGGGTAGAAGTGAGAGATCTCATATTTTGCGGAACCTCAAGACCGATACCAATTACTAACAATGAATTAATTATTGCTAAATCCTTCACTATTCTGTTGGTGCTACAAGACAACACAAAAGGATCCCTCAAAGTGTAACTGATTTTCCATGACAGCAGTTACTTCGCAGGACTAATCATTCCAAAGTCTTTTACTAGGCTTGGATTCATGCCTGTCATTATTTACATGCAACCAAAACAAACAAGCAAACAAATGAAATTAATAAAACAGTAATGGAAATCTTCAATAAGCAGGCCAAAACAAAATTTATAACTTTGCAAACAAACACCTGAATCAATGAATTAATAGATTATTTTATCCTAAAATCATGTTTTAAAAGAAAGAAAGGCATGTCAAAGAAGGATTCATTCTATAGTATCATCTCCATTAAGAAGTTGCAATTTTGGTATGGTATGGTATTACTGACTGCCTAAGGTTTGTGTTGTTCATGTTAACATCTCTTGTTCAAACATTCTAATCTTCACATTCTTACAGTTGGATACACTGCTGAAAGCCTTGACTTTTGATTACAAACAGTTTTTTTTTGGAGCTAGAGAGCTTAATTCTCCTAAAAATGACCTGAGCTACCACAGTAGCAAGTAAAACTCACATTTGCGGGCATCTGTGAAAACTGCTTGTCAGAAAACTGTTCACTGAGATCTTAGTGAAGAAAAGAAGACAATGGCTTGAGTCACAGAAAAGGTGGTGTTTTATTTACAAAAACACGAGGAAACAAAAGTTCAAGATATTCACTACAAAAAAGGGAAAAACTGAACAAAAGAGAGTCCATATCAAGTACAATTAAGAACAACAACAAAAAAAACCTTCACACCATTCTTGGTGTGCAGCCACCTCCTGCTTTCTTCCACCACTCTGCCCTAACAAGCCTTGGTGGGCAGATTCTCAGTCGTCCAGGTGAAGTTATCTAGAGGTTGAGTCATGGCAACTGGACTTCTAGTTTTTAGTTATTAGTTTCACTACTCATCCGTGTAGCTTCATCAGTCTAAGAGAAAGCTAGTTATCTTTCAGGTTGGTTTCACTCCACCCCTAGCCCAAATAGGCTCATTAGGTGAGCTATGTAAATCGGTTGAGAGTCATTAGACCAACACTCCTGAGTTGGTTTCACTTCACACCTGGCCTGAATAGGCTTGTTAGGTGAACAAAAGAAGTGAACTCAGGTGAGGGTCATTAGGATCTAATGGTAGACTCATGTGACCCCTCTGACTAACTGGCTACAGCAACTTGCTGTCCTCCCTGGAAGACATTTGATGTGTTCCATAATTTCCTGGGAACAGATAAAAGGGCAACCTGGTAGATTGAAGACAAATTATAGTATGTCTGAGCCCTCTACTCCTGTTAAGGGAGGTTTTTCCACTTGAACATACAGTATATAGTTTTTCTTACTCCTCTCTTAAAGCATGTATCTTCTCTGTCCAAAATATGTACATCACTGTCTTCAAATGAGTGTCCTGTTTCCTTTAAATGGAGGTGTACAGCTGACTGTGGTCGTGAGGACCTGAACCTCATAGTCCAAAAAGGCTAACCTGTTTTCTTTGGTGTCCTCTGGTGAATTTGATGTTTCCATAGTAGTCTGCTGTGTTTAGGACCACTGTGCATCTCCCTTTGTTTGCAGGAAGGATAGTAATAGTCTTGTCCTTGGACAGGGATGACAGGGCCCTGCTCTCATGGGTGGTGAGGTTGGATGGCGGTGTCTTAGAACTAGACAGTGCTGTTCTTTTAGCCTGAGTTCCCCTGCTTCTGTATTAGATAAGCCATTGTTGTGAATGGCAGATTCTGTGGCTGTAATAAAGTCCACAACAGGAACATGTGCTGCTGCTTGGGAGAGTTCCCTGTCTGAAAGGTTCTTAACTCATTTGTCCTTTGTGACCGCTGTGGTTGTAACATTTTCATTTTTTCTCTTTGCAGTGGCTTCTTTTCCTGTCTCCCAGCAAAAGAGGAGAATATCAAACTTCTTGCTCTCTGTCTCTTTCCCTTTGTGGTGTGCTTATACATGCTAAGACGTGTTTGTTTTGTAATTTTTTGTTTGTTTGTTTTTACTCATATTTACTTAAATACCACACTTGAGCTAAAAGCTGAAAATAAAATATGTTGGATATACAGAAACAATTGCACAGTGCTGTTACAGAATGGAGTTTCTAGCCTGACAATGATGACACTGGCTGCAGAGCACACAAACCAAACAGCTGAGTTTGCTGTGCTGAAAGATGATCTCTCTCTTAATGGTCTTCCACAATAATGTCATGGTATAGACTTGCAAATGTTTGCTAATTACAGTGTTGTTTATACACATGCAAAACCAGGTGTGGGTGTAGAGCAGGCCAAGAGCTAACCACTACCCTTTCCAGGAAAGTGGATTGATCTAAAAAAATTCATAAAACCATGAAATACTACACAAATTAGATATAGTCTTTCTATTGATGCAGCCAATTATGCATGCCATGGATGTATATCTCTCTTCTGTGTTTCTTTAGATTATATATTGGTGGCAGACCAACAAACCAAAATTTGAGATAAAAAGCCACTTCAGTATGATCACTTTTAGATTATCTTCATATTTTTATGTATACAAATTTCAAAGCTTCGTCACTTCTCCAGTATGGGACTTTTTCCTTACTTTTGTTCAGAGATGTCTATAAAATCTTCAAGAAACTCTTCAAGCATTTCTTTTGCCTCCTTCCATTGGGCAATCTGCAAAAAAAAAAAGCCTTTAATTTAACATAGACTTCTTGACATATACTCTGACATATTGTGTGTGTGCATGTGAGTTTATGCTGTACTCCTGTGTGTAAATTTACAAATTGTCTTGTCTGTTTGGTTTGTTTGGTACTGTTCTGTCACTGGGCACATATACAACCTGCCAAGGGACTACAGATGAAAATTTGCTTTAAAATAACTGTCTTACAATACAGCAATTGATTACATGTATGTTTAATATTGCATGTGGCCCCTTACAAATAAAATGTTGCAATCACAGTTTCAACAACAGCTTTGACTCCAGCACAATGTTTGCGTTAAGAAGTATGTTTCAAGGATTACTTAATGATGGTATTGTCTGCATGTCCTAATGGACCTGATGTGATTAGTAAAAAGAACAGGCTTAGAAATCTCCGCATAGCAGCACATAAGTAACTTGTAAAAAGTAGTTAGCCTACTGCATATTTTAACCACCATTGGTGATTTGCAGAAGGTAGCCCATAGGCAGTGATGGCCTAATGGATAGACAGTCAGACTTATAACCCAAAAGTTGTGGTTTCGAGTCTCCACAAACTCCCCCCTGCTCTGGGTGTGTGTTCACTGCTCTGTGTGTGCACCTTGGATGGGTTTAATGCAGAGCACAAGTCCTGAGTGTGGGTTGCCATACTTGGCCACAAGTTTTCACCTTCACCAACTAAAAACGGGGCTCACCCTACCCAGTTTGAAACGACCAAGATAGCCAACCATTGGAGGGAAAATTTAGAGTGCTCCATTACAGAGAATATTCTTGCCATACCATTTCATCCATGCGTCCATTCATAAATGTGATATCCCAACATTTGAATAATAAAAAGGAAGATATAAATCCAATCATTAAGCATTCTTGTGAAGTTGGGACAAAATCTCACATTACAGACATTACATCTTGCTTTGTCTCAATGCAGAAGTACAAATAGGGAAGCAAAAAGTGTTTTGGAAACTAGATCATAGAATACATACAATAACCGATCTCTACAAAGATGGTATATTTATATCATTCAATGAATTTGTTAAAATTACAACCTGTAAGAGACAGGAGATTTGTGGAAGTATTTGCAAATTAGACACTGCATTGTTAAAAAGTTTCAGTCAGACTCTTAACTGTGAGATTGTACATAATTTCCCTTTTTTAACTTATTTAAGAAGTTTTCTTTTCTTTTTCTGTATTCTAGATTAATTTCACCAGAAACACTTTTGACTCATGGGAGGTTATTGTCTGACCATACCCTTTTTGTCTTTGTGCCCTTTGTCTTTTGTAAGCTATACCATCTGAGCTGTTTTTTTTTTTTTACCATGTTTATGAATAAAAAAAATGTAATTACAAAAAATCTATATATAGTCAATAACTGTCAGTGTTTCCCTTTTAATGTCGACTGTCACTTCAAAACTTCACAGTGGAGTTATTAAATGTGAATGAAAACCATAACATGCTTTGTTTTTTTTTGTTTTGTTTTGTTTTTTTTTTGTTCCTTTGCAGAGACAATACCATTCCCAAATTGACAATCTAATTGAGGAGACAGTGAAGGAGATGATAACACTGCTGGTAGCTAAGGTACAGTATATTGCAAAATACATGACTGCAAGACTCAAAGAGACTCAGTGGGAAGACACAGATACAAAATGATGTAAAGAGACTCAAAACAACCACAGTGCGAGGGACTGAGCTGGTAGACAGACGAGCCATAGGTTGATTTTTAACAAAAATAATGGTTTATTTACCCAAAAATTCAAGTAGATAACAATTTGGAAAAATAATATAAAGTTCTGAGCCCATAAAAAAAGGTCAACGAAACATAATTCAACTGCAAAAAACGTAAACAAAACCAAGAAAGTGACTAGACCGACTAAAAAAAAAAAAAACGAGATAAATAACTAACTGAATAACACACAAATAAAACAGAAAGTCTATCCACTCACAACAGTTTAAAGTAATCTTTCAGCCCATGGAATGTTCCTTGAATTGGGCCTCATCATAATACCAGGCTCCACCATCAGCCACCTCTTTTGCCACACCAGGAAGAGGAACCAGTAACAGGTAACTCAAAACAAGGAAATTTAGACTAATAACAGAAATGACAGAACAATGTTAACTAAATGTGCACACTTCATTCAGAAAACAATGTTGTCAAAACTGCTACTAAATTAAATCCTATAAACAAACCAATTGTATTAATTACCCTAGAAATGGTGTCTGCAACTGAATATAACTAAATGTGAAAATGATGTGAGTATAGAGAACTTGGACTTTTAACATGTGGCTGTGGACACAGCTATCACACACAGACATACAAAATGACCACTAAACACCTAGTAATAGACTACAACAGGGACAAAACCACAAACAAACTCACAATGATCACCAAAAGACTTCAAATGAGCATAAAAGATTCAAAACAACCAGCAAAGAATGCAGAAAAACTGGAAAGAGATGCAAAATGACTCAATATTGCCACAGACACTTAAAATGTGACCAGTCTTCATAATTAACTAATTCACTCAACAATGCTTTATTTGAAACCAGATATTCTCTTGATGGATTGAAACCATGAACTGGCAAACCTGACACGGACATTTTGACATATTGCTGTAGTTGAAAAAGCATTACAGCAGAATAAAGCTCAGCAACTTTAGAATAGGCTTGCATTAATAATTGTACACACCTATTTAACACTACTCATAAATAATGCAACCTAAATCTATCAGTGCTTCTATTTACACTAATACTAATGTATATTTTACCACTAATACTTCCTGACATTTATCAAACTTGTAAGATACTGTTTAGCTTATTTTTTTCTTCTTCTCTTTCTCAGTTTGTGGTCATTCTGGAGAATGTGTTAGCCAAACTCTCCAGATATGATGAGGGAACACTCTTCTCCTCCTTCCTATCTTTCACAGTAAGTCTTTTAATACCATTCTCCTTTTCTTCTTAAACCACCTTTAGATCAACACACAGCACACTGCTTCCCAGTCAACTAAACTGCTTATTTATTTGTGACAAAAATGCCACATTAGAATTTGTAATTGGATGTAAACATTAAATATATTTCATGTTAGCACTATACTGTTTTAATATGTTCTTTAGTAATAATTAATGTTTTTTAAATCATCATAGCATCATAATCAATGCCTGTAGTGATTTAATGACTCAATCATGCTGCATTTGAAAATTGTATGTGTGTTTTTTTCCACATGCTACTTTTAATACAGTTTGATCTTTTTTGAAGCCTTCCTTGGTACCAAATAGGTTAACTACCCAGCTGGTTTCCCATAGTATTGCAAAAACCAGGTTATTGACTTTTGCATGTGTAATCAACACATGAGTCACAGCAGCCATGTCAGCAGGCACTAAACTACAGGTTGTTCAGTGTCACCACAGCAGCTTTTGTTCAGAAAATTTGTACCACTGCTGGAGTCCTGACTGTTTGCTCAACCACTTCTCTCTCCCTTATGTCAAGGTGAAAGCTGCCTCTAAGTATGTGGACGTGCCTGTAAGTGACACTTTCTTTATGTGTTTTTCTTTCTTGTATGGGACAAAAACCAAATTGTAATGCTCCCATTTAGAGATTCCCATACCTACATTTAGAGGTGGTCTGATCTGTATTGTGGCCACAGTCTTAGGAAAAACTCTTAATGAATACCAGCAGAGAACGTCCTGTGATCTAATGTCATTATCATAATATATTCAGATATAGTTTACATGGTAAGAGTATCTTTCAATATTTTTCAACTCTTAACTTCACTATTTTGTTTACATCTAATTCATACTCTTTCCATATGTGGTATGGAAATTCTTAAGTGTTTTACTAATAATGGACTAAGCTACTAATAATACAAATACAAATAAGCTACTAAGCCAGTAGCAATATCAGTTTATTATATTTACGTGCTGCATGAGTTAAGTTTGAGCCCTACTGTTAAGCTTATTGCTATTAGCCCCATCCTTTTAAAAATGTTTGTGCATAAGGCAGGCTTCAGGCCTGCTACCAGTTGAGAAGAGAACAGTATCATTGCGCATAGTACAAGGAAATTAAAATGCAATTCTTATCCTTTCATGTAGTCCATCAGTGTCTCTGATGCGTGACGTGTGGCTTTGTAGGCAAATTCTCCAGTATCCAGCAAATGACCATCAGGACCCCAGTAACACTTTTAATCTTAAGGAAAGTTCTCTGCTGGTTCTTCTTGCTTTGTCGTAATGGTTTTACTGGTTGCAGCCTGAAGCCTCAATTTGACCCTCTTGTTCACAAAGACTTGCGTTGGTGAGAATTGTGCTAGGAGGTCATGACTTGTGTGGCTGCCTCCATAGTCTCTCCAGCATGCCAGCCCTGCAGCCTTGATTTTGCCTCCTTTTTCTGCACTGCCTTCAGTTGCCTGCCTGTGGGAATGGTAGTCCATGAAGAACCTGGGGGCCTGGCTGGGTGTTGTGGTAGCATAAAACTCATCTAATAGATTGCTTGCTACATGTTCCACTTTTTAGGAAACTGTTTAATACAACTGTAAATGTTGTTCACCCAGCAGGATATTGTCAGACATACAGAGAGGTGAGAGAAACACATACAGAGTTTCTCTCCTGCCAAGTGAGCTGTCCAAGCTGGCAGTGATGTTTAGTATTATTTACTAGCAAGTACTGGTTCAGGCTTAGTCAGTTTACTTTTTCTGCTGCCGAGAGAGCTGTTCAGGCCAGCAGCAATCTCTAAGGTAGGCCTGAGGCCTACTAGGCTAGTTTGTCTAAGTGTGTTTAGTATACAGGAGCAGGAAAAGAGAGGGTAGTTCTGGGACGCTGGAACACACTGTTGAGCCTTCTTGATGTCATGGGCCCAACTGGATGAAACATTAGTGAAAAGCTAATGACAGTGTAGACCTGCCTGCACTCTCACACCCACACTGAAGCTCCCCAGGGATTGTGTATTTAGTCTTAAGGAATTGCTGTGAGTATCCCTCCTTAAATTCATGTCTGATAGCATTAATAGGAATGTGAGAAGAGGGCAGAAAGAAACTTACTAAGTAGTAACAGCGATTCTGTATTTGCAGCGTTTGGCTGTTGCAGTGTTTCTGTATTTGCAACATTTCTGTATTTGCAGTGTTCACCCATTGTGGTGTACAAATATTTGACCATGCTTTCATATTTAGAATCATCATCATCATCCGAATGGTGTTGACTATGCTATTTCCACATAAAACCTCCCTGTGTTTCCTTCTCGTACATGTCCATGTATGTGGCTGGACACTGACAACCAGCCATACCTCATGTCATGCTCTCTGTGCAGGGTACATTGTGAGTCCATGCTGTACAAAACATGCACATTGTAATCGGAATGGTGGTGTGTGTGTGTGCCTGTGTATGTGCGTGTGGATCAGATCTGTGTTAGCTGCCAACACTTTGACCGTATCAACATGCCAAATTTCAAATTAATGGCTTGTCAATGGCTTGAATGTGACAAGGCACTGTGTCGTCTGGCAAGGGTCACAGTTTCCAGCCTACCATGCTAATTATGTCCTTAATGTACAAAATTAGAGTTTCACTAGTAAAAAAAGACACTCATTTACACATTGTAAGTGTCATTACTGATGTGTTAACTAAGTTTAGTAGCAGTTAGCATTGATTCCTTTGTGTAACTTTTGAAATCTCTGTAATTTGTAGAAGAGAGAGAAATTGGGACTAAATGGTTTAGAATTAGATTTATAGAATTATCTTATCTTGAAATTGGTAAAACGATGTAAGAAAGACAACAAAGATGCTTTTTATAAATGTTGAATGGTCTGTTGAATGTCATAATGACAGTCCTGGTGTCTCCAGCACCCCTGTTCATTTTGCACTTGCCCCGACTGTGAGTGTTGGGTCCCAGCCAAGTTCAACTATCTGACAAGAGCTCACTGAAGAACATGGCTGCCCTCAAGCCTCAAGTCTGTATCACTGTATATGAAACACTTCTTTGGAGATGAAAACATTCCTTTTATCCAAATGATAACTTAACATTTTAGAAAGCCATATTAGTTTCAATGTTAATATATTGTAGTTGCTTCCATGAAATTATTAAAATGAAAAACATTTATCACCAAATGTATCACATAAAAAAGAGTAAGGTTCTATGGGGTGCTTAGCAGCTCTATGAGGCTGTATTTAAGTGTCACATTTCCAAGCTGATAAAAGCCTTTATGTCACCATCCATGTTACAGCTATGACAGGAAAAGTTCAATGTTTCGAAAAGCTCTGATAACTGGGTGATAGTGCAGAAGTTAATTAATAAAACTAATTAAACCCTTACAATAAAAATAAATACATTAAATTAAAATTATAAAATAACCATCACAAGTCCAGTAGAATATCCTTTGATAAAGTGTTAATACTGTACATGTTCAAATTATGCTAAAGCATAGAAGACAGCTTTCTTTCTGTAGTCTATTCATTGTAAGAGAACCTTTACTAATCTATCAAATAGATATAGAGATATTTTTACTGGATAATGCAAACCTTCATCCTCTGGGAATCACTGCATGTTTCATGACTGTCCAAATCAGTATTGCTGAAAAAGTTTAGTCTGGATCAGAAAAGGTGGTAGGACATTTGACATTTTTAAGGAAACAGGTGGTGTTTTGTTCACTTTGTGTGCAGCGCTTTATGACTGATTCATGTAATGACAATTGTGGCCCCAAGGGGTATTAGCCCAGCTGAAAAAATGACAGTATGATATACATTCAGAATCAGTGCATTCCATCCAATTGAAACTATAATGTTAATATTAAATATTGAATTAAAGCTTCAAACCCACTGTAATTATTTTACGTATTCATTCCCTTAATTCAGCCTGAGATATTCAGTGTCTTCGTGTGATCAGCAATATGATTTAACAAAAAAAATATTACTATTAGTATACTGGCTAGTAGTAGTAATTTTTGTTTTAATTTGTTCATATTTTTGTAATAGATTTCAATGTAATTAAATGTAATTAACACATTAATTCTATTAGTTTTTTCTTTATCTTCTCTCTTCCCTTGTCCCTTGCAGAAGCCAGGTATGGATATGGCTGACAGTTATGTGACATTTGTTCGTCATTCCCAGGACATGCTGAGGGAGAAGGTGAATGAGGAGGTGTACATAGAGAGATTGTTTGATGTAAGTAAGCTACAGCACTTTCTCTTGCATTAAGGGGGCTTGGTAACAACAAAATTTAATTTACACCACCTGTGATCATTCATACAAGAAGATTAAAAATAATCTTTCACTCATACTAAAAGTGAGGAAATGTTTACATTCATGTGATAACTGAGTAAAATCTAATCAGTATAGATGGTAAGCTTTAATCTAAATGGAGTGCAACACACCCAGCATTTTTTCGTCTGTACTCTTTTAGTTTAACAGTTTTAAAAGAACCACATTATAAAAATGAGTTCAGTCTCTTTTTTTTTGTATATTTCAATGTAATAATAATCGATTTTCCAAAATGCATGTAACATAAGTTTAACCAAACATTGCTGAGTCACTACCAATCATTTCCCAAAGCCTCAGAAATGGCTCAAACATCTCTAAGCAAGGTAAAACAATTAAAAGTGAAATGTTTAGCATTTTTCAACAAGGCAATTCAAAATGCTTTACGTGCACAAGGTGTAAATTAAATACAAGGCAATAAAAATCTAATATCAAATGTAATTTTTTGTTTGTTTGCCATATCTACAATCCATTCCTAACCTTAACCACATAGATTCAGTTGCCTAAACATGCCCAGAGGTGGAAGATCACAAAGATCTGATTTTATATGAGCTGTTTTGACAAGACAATAACTAAATAAAAATGAAGTGATGGTGACGAAGACTATAATTAAAGTATATTGACATTTTCGTTAATTAATAAAAACGAGACGAAAATGTGAGTGAGGGACGTTTTTGGAATCGATCCAATCAGAATCAATTTTGTAAGTGTCAGATGCACATTTGAAAAGTAACTGATCCACCTGGCGAGGCAGGCTGTGCGAGTACACATCACGTTGCATACATTGGGTGACTTAAACTATAGTGAAATGGCAACAGCTGTGAGAAAAAGAAGAGAAAATAATGCATTGCTGAATAAGCTGAAGGCTGAAATACAATGCTGAAGCATCCTGGAAGCTGAAATGTAAAAATGGAGATGGAAGCTTAACTTGTTTAGCTAAGAAACTATTCAAAATTGCTGGAAAGGGTGGAAAGAGAATGATATGATGAAGTAAAAATAAATTGGCTTTCAATTGCTAAAGAAAGAAGTGTTAAACTAATATAAAAGAAGACACTGTAGTGAAGGAAGGAAAAACCAAAGGAATTAAATATGATATGAGTTAAAGAAAAACGGTGGAAGAATGAAACAGCAAAAAAGTGAAATTTCAGAAAGACTGTATAGACAGAAAGAATGTATAGTTTAAAAACCGATAAATACAGAAGGTAAAGGCTGTGTAGCCAAATCAGGAATATTTGAAGAAAGGTTTTCTGAGCGAAAGAGAAAAAAGAAGGAAAGACTGAAAATAAGGAAGAAATAAATCAATGTCCTGGAAAAGAGCAAATATTAACATTTTTAGCTTCTATTTTGAAAAAGACACCATGCCTGACATTTAAAATGGCCTCAGTTGGTGCCTAAAGCTGTATGCCAATTACAAGTCTATGTTAATGTCACATTACTGTTTCAGGGCTTTTATTTTGAAAGACTGCTGTAAAAAGGCTTTTAATTTGAAAGGCCAAAGTGCTGCTTTATTTTGAATATTCCTTATACGTTACAAAAATGTAATATCTTCCTATAAATAACTGTGGACTTTTATTGTGAAAGTCTGAATATGGTCTGTTAGGAGAAGACACCATGGCTGACATTTAAAATGGCCTCAACTGGTGCCTGAAGCTGTATGCCAATTCCAAAAGTCCATTTTAAGGTTATGTTGCTGTTTCAGGGCTTTTATTTTGAAAGAATGATATACAAAGGCTTTTATTTTGAAAGGAGAGAGTGTTGCAGGAGACTCACATCATCACAAATTACAATCCAAACCTCATTTTCAATATTCATTATACTTTGCAGAGGTGTAGTAACATCTTACAAATAACTGTACTCTTTTATTGTGAAAGGCTGGACATGGCCTCCTGGGAGAAGACACCATGACTGACATTAAAAACACCCTAAGTCAGTGTCTAAAGCCGTATGCCAATAGCCAAAGTCCATTTTAAGCTCATTTTGTTATTTCTTGGCTTTTATTTTGAAAGAATCCAAAACAAAGGCTTTTACTGTGAAACTGCAGCATGCTGTGGTGCACTCACATGACCTTCAATTAAAAGCTGAAGTTTAATTTTGAATATTCACTATACTTCAGAAAGGTACACTCACTTCCTGTAAATAACTTTCTATGGTGACCTAAGCCCAGAGTGCGAGGGGGAGTGACAGTGACACACCACTTTACACACGCAGAATAGAGAAGCCTAGAAAACTTCTCCTCACAAAATGGAGTACTACAGAAAAACTATAAGATCTATCAAAATAATTTCACTAACAGAGCCAGAAGGCTTCAACAAAGAGACTGATCCACTTTGTGAATATATTCCAAAAAATGAAGGTGGCGAGTTAGAAACAGCCTTCATTCGTGTTTTTCACCAAAACTCCTGGAGCTATTTTATAATTGGAGTAAATGAGAGATTGAGCAGTCACTCAACTGTGGGTTTGGCTACCTGGTGGAAAAACTGTAGGTCCTATCAAAATGAGAACAGCATTACCTGAAAGAAGACAAAAATCTCTACTACCTTTGAGAAAATGGTGTATGAAGAGGCAAAATTGCAGCCGTGATGGCGATTTAGATATTTTTCAAATAAATTTTCAATAAACTTAACAGCTTCTCCCACTCTAGCGGTGATGTCACCACTAGAGCATTCCGTTCCCATGTAAAAATCAGAAAAGGCCTAAAAAAAACCCATAAAATGTAAACTGCGGTTAAAGAAAAACCGTAATAGATATCAAAAAGCTGAATACAAGACGTATAGATTAATGCCTCCTGACCCGTTTAAAGGTCGAATGGTGTTTCTAGCTGAAAGTATGCTGATACAGTTAAAGCTGAAAGAGGACAAAGTTGAAGGGGATTTTAACGTTCTCTCCATTCATTTCAATGGGAAAAAAATTCCAACAAAACCTGGAATACCTCGGAAAATATAAAAAATAGCAGAGTAATAATAAAGAGAAAAAACAAAGAACATACAGTATCTAAATAAAGTAGTAATAAAGACACAGGATAACAATAGTGTGAATGCTGAATCAGCAGGAATGATCCTGAAATTCAAAGGTAGGGATGACATTTTTGCTAATGCTATTTTCTGTGCTTTGCTGTAGGCCAGTAACCAGAGAAGTGACTCTGTTAGATTGTACATTAAAAGTGCTTGACATGCTAAAGATAAATGGTATTTGTTGCTGTCTCCTAGGCACAACATTACAGCGTTGTACATGCGAAGGCACAGCTCTGTCAGTTCATGACACGTTCGTGACGGAATTTTTTTTGGCATTGCACTTTTGCTTTTGTAAGGATGAATGTTAGAGTGAAATTAGGTTCTGGTCCTTTAAGAAGTGAGAGGAATATTGTATCGCGAGAAGAGAATTCAAGGGAAGCGGGAGCGCAGAATTTAGAGTGAGGAGAGAGGGAAGAGAGAGAACTGTGAGAGAAAAGGGCATACATTGTAATCGTGGTGGATTACCCCCGTTCGAGTCTAATAAACAAGTGTTGAGACCAGTACTGAGTTGCTGTTCTTCCTCCCGGCAACGACGCCGAGAATCCACGGAACGACGACGCAACAACAACGCGTTACACTGGTAGCAGCGGTGGTCGGCTTGGTTCGCTGGGACGCTTGTTATCATATTAGATGACGTGGATTTCGCTACTTTGACCTGCAGAGCCGTCAACACATTTTTTTTCGTGCTCTTTTGCAAGTTGGGGTTACGTGCATTTGCTCTCACACAGAATGGCGGACGACGAGCATGGCGCAGCTGCTGCACAGGGAAACGGACATGTTGCGGATGCAGCAAACTCACACCTGCCATTTAAGATTGATCTTCCTCACCCTTTTTCTGGAGATGGTACGGAGCCTTTTACCGCATGGATACAGAGGTTTGAAGTTGCACTTGATGTCGCACCTGTGTCACTGGATAAAGCCAAACTTCTTCCTGCTAAGCTTACTGGCCCGGCTTTTGCTTATTGGCAGTCTCTAACACCTGAGGTGAAAACTGACTATACTTTGGCTAAAGCCAGTCTGTCTGCTGTTTTTGGCCGCACAACGTTTTTGGCTACTTTTCAGATATTTTTGAATGCTCGTCCACGTAAACCACAGGAACCTCTGGAAGTCTATGCTGCTGAGCTCACAAATTTAGTTACTGAAGCATTTCCTCTATATGATGCAACAGCACGGAATTGCGAGATTTTCCGTAGATTTGTGACCGGGTTAGACCCGCTACTTCAACTGAAAATCCATGAACATGGCGCTGTGACCTTGGACAATGCTCTGAAAGTGGCAGCTCAGTGTGAACGTGCTCAACTAGCCATCAGTGTTGCTAACCCTACAACTGTTATGCCTGTGACGATGGGTCACCAACCATCAGCTACCTCTTCGACAGCTGGTCACATCTCTGAACTGGCATCAGCTATATCTGAACTTCGGATGGATTTGCATGCCTTGCCCCAGTCACACCTTCGACAGATGGATGATCGCATCGACCAGCTTTCCCGGCGGATTCCCCGTCTCCAGGACGAGATGACACCTTCCTCACACTCTATACATCAGACCTGTGCATCTGTGGATTACGACATCTCTACACGTCATCGCCAACCTGGCTTGGATGACCCTTGTCGCCATGGCAGCTGCTACTGTACCACACAACACCCACGAAGAGACAGACGAAACACCCGAGACGACTGCTATCCTCCACACCATCACCATAGCTACTCTGAATGCGAACAGCCATCCCCAGTCATGGACTTCTGCCACAGACACTGTAGCTGTTCCCGTAGTCGTGAGTCACACATTCATCACACCACACAATTTGACAGACACGACCCTCCCAAACATGATGGCAGCCCCAGACCTGGCCGTCCGCTTTCAAGGGAACGGCGGCATGATTATGACAATAGACATAATGCACGTTACACTTCTTCACCTTCACACAGTCCACAGTATAGACATTCGAGTTATCGCAGACATAGCTCTCCATCGCCACCCCTCCGTTCCCATAGTCCATCACGGTATCACACCTCACCCACACAACATGTACACTTTTCTCAGCCTCTAAGTGAGAAAGCCCGTTCCTTGCCACACCAGGGAAACGAGTAGAAGCTGTCATTGGGGACCAAATGCCAGCTTCACCCCCCATATTGGTCCATTCTGACATTGTTACTGCTAACTCGGCTCCGCCCACACCTTGTGTGCAGATCACTTTGGCTGGTACTGAACTTCATGCGTTGGTTGATACGGGGTCAGGTCTTTCTCTCATTATGGACGACTGCCGTAAATCCATACCGGCTTTGTCCACTCAGTCTATCAGTAGATCGTTCGTTTTGGCTTATTCAGTTACTGGTCAACCATTGGACATACTTGGCTCTGTGACAGCTCCTATACATATTGGAGATGTCACATTTTCTCATGTTTTTCATGTAGTGCGCACCGCTACCCACTCTGTTCTCATCGGATGGGACTTCTTGATTGAACATAATGTTACTGTTGACATACCTCATGCATGTTTGGAATTATATCATACTTCAGTACCCCTTTCGCCTCCCCAATCACTGATTCCAACTCAAAGTTTGGCGGTCAGTGTCGCTCAGGTGACTGTCCCGCCTATGGCAGAAATGGTAATTCCAATCTCTGTCAGGGATAATGGTGTACCAACTCCTTTAACTGACACTTACGTAGGCATACTGGAACCACACCCTCCTCCTGTTGTAATGCTTGGTGTTGCCCGAACATTGACTTCCGTTAATCACGGCAGGGGCATGGTTCGAGTTGTTAACCCAACTACTGAACAGGTCTCTCTTGAGGCTGGATGCCCATTAGGTCAACTTTTCTCTGTTTCAGGCAATCCGCTTGATGAGTATACATTAGTCTCAACTGTGACCCCTGGTGAAGCTTCCTATCCGCTGTCTGATGTGCATTTGGCGGACACGCAGTTAAACGCTGATGAGCAGATGCAACTTAAGAGTCTGCTGACAGAGTATGCTGATATTTTCAGTTCTCATTCGCATGACTATGGCAAAACTAATTTGACCACGCACAGCATTAACACTGGGGACGCCGCCCCGATAAAACTCCGCCCGTATAGGACATCGCCTGCTACTCAGGCTATATTACAGCAAGAGGTGGCGAAACTCTTAGACCATGATATTATCGAGGAGTCTCAGAGTCCTTGGTCGGCCCCGGTTGTTCTTGTCCGGAAAAAGGATGGTACACACCGTTTCTGTGTCGATTATCGACGCCTCAATGAGGTTACGATTAAGGATTCACATCCTCTTCCTCGGGTAGACGATACTCTTGACAGGCTTTCTGGTGCTAAAGTGTTCACCACTATTGACTTGACTGCTGGTTACTGGCAAATTCCACTCAATCCGAGTGATAAAGAAAAGACAGTTTTTTCCACTGGTACTGGGCTGTATCAATTCCGCATGATGCCAATGGGTATCTCCAATGCACCTCCCAGCTTTCAGCGGTTAATGGAACTCGTGCTTCGGGGCCTGCATTGGAACATTTGTTTGATCTACCTGGATGATATTATCATCTACAGTACGGATTTCATAAAACACTTACAACACTTACGAGAGGTTTTCCAGAGGTTTCGTACAGCTGGTCTAAAACTTAAACCATCCAAGTGCCAGTTTGCACGCCCCTCTGTCACCTTTCTGGGCCACCGTGTTTCCAGTGCTGGTGTAGAACCAGACCCATCGAACATAGACAAAGTGAAGACATGGCCAATTCCCACATCACCCACTCAGGTCAGGGCTTTCCTAGGTCTGTGTTCTTATTACCGTCGATTCATCAAACACTTTGCGCGGACGGCTGAGCCTTTATACCATCTTACACATAAGGGTGTATCTTTCTCTTGGTCAGCTGAGGCTAATGCAGCTTTCAATGCTTTGAGACATGCACTGACTTCATCACCGATTATGGCTTTTCCAAACCTTTCAGCTCCTTTCCTACTTCACACAGATGCTTCCCTGCATTCTGTAGGCTCTGTTCTCTCACAACAGGTGGAAGGGAAGGAGCATGTCATTGCATACGCCAGCCATGTTTTGTCAACTTCGGAAAGGAAATGGTCCACTTTTGACCGGGAATTATACGCCATTGTGTGGTCAGTTCGTCACTTTCGTCACTATCTTGCTTGCCACCCATTCACTATCGTCACAGATCACAAACCCCTGGTTGGTTTGAGGAAACTCCCACTGGACCATGATCCTACTGGTAGACGGGCTCGTTGGGCCTTAGAATTGGACCTTTACGATTGGCATGTCGTTCATCGCGACGGAGCAAAACACCTCAATGCCGTGGCCATGTCTAGGCGCCCGGATGCTACTCCTATGGCATTTGAGGGTCACACACTGGACATTGTGTCCACTTCTTCGGTGGCAACTCAAACCCCACAAATACCGGTACAACCAGAACCGGTTTCGACACACAGCCAGACATTGCCGATGTGTGAGAATGTTCTTTTGACCACAACCGTCCCGGGTCACACAACATCAAATCTCGTTGTGATTCAGAGCGATTGGAATGTGGTGGAAAAACAAAAGTGTGATCCTGACTTAGCTCTTGTTTTCTCGTGGTTAGAAACGGGGCATAGACCACCTTTATGGAGGTTACGTCATTCTTCCCCATACCTTAGGAAACTGTGGACACAGTTTAGTCGACTTAGCATTCATAACGGGATGTTATGCAGACACGTGCGGAAGTCAGGTGATGCTGTTGTCTTGCAGGTGATCATTCCCACATCATTGGTCCCTGAAATACTTAGTCATGTCCACGGACACCCATCAGTGGGTCATTATGGTCAGGCTAAGACATTGAACAGGGCTACGCAGTTCTTTTACTGGCCTCGTATGTCTTCCGACATTGCCAAACATTGCGCTCAATGTACAGCTTGCCAATCACGTCGCTCCCCGGTGCCCAGACCACAGGCCCCACTCATTCCTATTTCTCCTGACCGTCCATTTCAAATTGTGGCAGCTGACATAACAGAGTTACCCACTTCGACCAAGGGGAATCGCTATGTTCTGGTCATGATTGACCTGTTCACGAAGTTTGTCAATCTCTACCCATTACGAGATCAGACTGCTGTTTCAGTGGCAGGGTGCATATTTAGCCACTACATTCCACAGCATGGCATTCCAGAGGCCCTCCACTCAGATCAGGGCAGGCAGTTTGAATCTGACCTCATAAAACACCTTTGTAACTTGCTGTCAATCAAGAAACTCCGTACATCCCCTTACCATGCCCAGTGCGATGGTGCTGTTGAACGCTTTAACAGGACGCTAAAAGATGAACTTTCCAAGCGTCTTTTTGAGTCAGGTTCGGAGTGGGACGAATATCTCTCGCCAGTGTCATTGGCTTATAATACTACGAAACACACTAGCACAGGACACACACCCTTCTTTTTGGTCCATGGCAGGGAAGCCCGCGTCCCCTTGGACACACTGCTGCAGGACAGTCATGCTTCCTGTTCGGCTACAGCCGGCACACCTGCAGCGTATGCCTACGATTTGCGCAGGAGGCTGGCCTGTGCCTACCGTTCTGCTATTGCTTTTAGAGACAAGGCTCAGGATGAACAACGCCTGAACTATGATCGCCATCTGAAATATACACCTTACAGCAGCGGTGATTTGGTTTTGGTGGATGACCCCGCTCACCGCCACAACAAACTTTACCCTCGTTGGGTTGGCCCATATGTGGTTTTGCGGTCATTATGCCCCAGGGGTAGTTCTACCCCGGTTAATTTTGAAGTTCGGGACATAACTCAACCTCATGCAAAACCGAAAATCATTCACTACAATCGCATGAAACCGTACATTACTGACCCGCAGCACACTCACACCTTTGCCTCCCCTTCTTCCCCTGCTCGGTCAAACACCCTGAACACCTTGTCCGGACTCCTGCCACCCATTGCTCCACCTGTTCCACCAGTATTCCCCGCACCTCCGGTTCCGTTGGGACCGCCACCAATACCTCAGTTGCAAAATCAGCCCCGACTACAATCACCAGGACCCCCGCTTCCATCCTGTCCTGTGGAGTACGGGCTGGGCTCGAACTCTGGATTGTTGCTTCCACCACTGGACTCATCTGACACTGGGCTGTCGCCTGGTGTTTCAGACTCTCCTATTACTCCAGTGTCTACACGACGTGTACCTCCCAGGACACGTCGCCTACCCCATCGATTGGAGGATTTTGTTCTTTAATTGGTTGTATTAAATATTATGTATTAATGTGTTCAGTTTCGTTTACTGACTCCTTTACTGGTCCTTGTTTTATTGTACCATGCTTCTGATTTTGGTGACGTGGTTTTGTATGTTCTGCATATTTTCATTTGTTTATACTGCCTTATGTGTAGAAATGAGGACATTTCTTGTTGGGTAAGGGAGTATTATGTAAGGATGAATGTTAGAGTGAAATTAGGTTCTGGTCCCTTTAAGAAGTGAGAGGAATATTGTATCGCGAGAAGAGAATTCAAGGGAAGCGGGAGCGCAGAATTTAGAGTGAGGAGAGAGGGAAGAGAGAGAACTGTGAGAGAAAAGGGCATACATTGTAATCGTGGTGGATTACCCCCGTTCGAGTCTAATAAACAAGTGTTGAGACCAGTACTGAGTTGCTGTTCTTCCTCCCGGCAACGACGCCGAGAATCCACGGAACGACGACGCAACAACAACGCGTTACACTTTAACCCTCTGGGGTCTGAGGGGGTTTTTGGGGCATGTCCTGACATTTGTGCTTTTTTCAGTGTCTTTTAAACATATTAATGTCTGAAGTCTGATAACACTGTGATCAGCACAAAATTGGCTACAATAATATGTGAGCAGCAAGTTTATACATTATTGTGTTTTTGAGAAAAAAGTGTTTATGAATGGTTAGTGAAAAACTACAATTTTTTACTCACTGAAATAAGACCATAAAACACAAACAGAACATTGGTTCACAAGACTTTGGAGACCTGCATGTTGTAGGCTAAAGTGTTTACTTCAGAGTGCTGTGAATGTCATCTTGTTCACACATTCACAGTAAACAATACACTGATTTAAATTTTCTAAGACACTTTTTGTCCAGAAAGGCCATATGCAAGAGGGTGTGTCTGAGGATGAATAGTCATGTGATTTACCTGAGAACACAAAAGACGCACTGAACGACCAGACAAAGACGCGCATAATGAGCCTTTCAGTCAATGTAGATGGGACGGATTAGTGCAGCACAATACAAAACAATGAGGAGCCAAATGATCCTCATTTGAGTTAAAATCAGTGTTTTTACTCTGAGGACAAGCTAAACTATTTGTCTCTGTGTGGAATACAAGAAGCGCTTCTTCACGTCCGTGACGCGTCATCATCCAAACGCGCAGAAAAAGTGAGTAAATTCTATGATGAAGTTTGACGTTTTATGTCATTTCTCAGGGGTGTGCACATATTTACCTGGTTCACCTGAGATTATTTACATGTGAACAGTGAACATAGTACAAGGTGGGACCGCATTACCTGTAATGTAGTTTGAGACAGGAAAAAAACGTACTTCTCCTTACGTTCATACGGATGAAATAAAAAGTGATGATTTGTTTTCGACTTGAATTGTTTCATTTAAAAGAAAACATTTCAAGCTTTCTAGCCATATAATTCTTATTTTTATGAGGCAAGTATTCGCTGAGATTCTGGTTGTTTTATTTACGCGTCTGTGAAGACGTTTTGTTGTTATTATGGTATACCACTAAAACTAGACCCTTTACAGATTTGAATGATATACTTCTTTTATCTGTACGATCAGAATTGACGGAGTAATTTGTTTGTTTTGGCCTTATCAGGAAATGATGCGTCAAAACGCGCCAACGCGTACGTCGACCCCAGAGGCTTAAAGAATGAAGAATGTCATATTCAAGTTATAAAGAACGCATATCTAATTTTGGTCTTTTATGGAAAGGCCATATTCTACATATTTAATGAAATAATTTAAGTTAGAATATTTTGTATATTACAATAATTTAACAAAATTACACAAATTAAACCCAATATATTTTATGAACTAAATCCACAGTAGATTAAATCGACTAAAGTCTTATGCTATTCAGTCGACTAAAACTAAAACAAAGCAGATGAATAAAATATGACTAAAACTAAAATTGCATTTTAGTCAAAAGACTACGACGAAAACTAAATTAAAATCTGCTGTCACCTCACCTCTTTTTTTTCGTCTTGGGGTAAGGGCAGGCCACAACCGCTGCAGTATTTTCTAATTTGTATCTCCCTCTGTCCAACTGCACACTTATTTGGGTTGGTAGTGAGCCCAGTCTGGCTCAGAGATTCGAGTACTGCAGCCACCCGCCGCACATGCTCCGCCCAGGTCCCATCCAGACAGGTGGGCATGCGGCTGTGGCATGCGGCTGTGGCACCCGATCCATGAGGTGTTGGAACGTGACTAGGGCACCAAACAAGCCGAATGGAAGTGTGATGTATTGGTTGAGGCCGGGGTATGGGGAATGCATCAAACTGTGAGACCCCATTCACCTTTCGGTAAGCCACACAGAAGCGTATGGACCCATCTTTCTTGGTCATCAGAACGATGGGACTACACCATGCACTGTGGGACTCTTCTATCACTCCCATCTCTACTATTGAGCTTAATTCTGCCCGAATCGTCTCTTTGTGCTCAGGCAGTAGGTAGGGCCGTGACCACACAGTACTGCCTGGGAGTGTCTGTGTGGTGCTGAATGAGTATTGTGCATCTCAGAAAGGCGGAGAACACATCTGCTAATCGCTTTGCAATTGGGTCACGACTGCTGTCGGGAGGGTGAGAGATGGTCATCATAATTGAGCAGAGCAGCATTAAGGTCTTTCGGCACCTCTGGCCCCAACTCATCTCGATCTGACACCAAGCTCAAACAGGTATCGAGAAACAGGTATCGCCTCTCTCCATGCTTTCAGGAGGTTGAGATGGTAAATTTGTGTAGCCCCACCCCTGTCGGATCACACTGCAAACAACAGAGTGTGCAGCCACTTGTCCTTGTGAGTAAACTCCTGGATCATTGACTTCAGTCTTATTCAGCCACTTCACCAGCATTCTAACCAGACCTCGCGTCACCGCTAAGCACAGCACCCAACCCCCCTAAACCTACCTATCATGAACACACCCCCACACATTGCTTCATGATTTCATTAAGCCCATGCCAATCAGTCTGCAAGATCAGAGGGTGCATAAGGCCAGTACTAACCACTGCCTTCACTCTGATTTTTGCCCTTGTATCTAATTTCCACTGGCACTACTGGTACTTGTGATTATCTCCATGCACACACCCTGCACTGTGCCTCCACCAGAGACCTAGGTTGAATCAGATTCTGGTGGATCAAGGTCTGCGAACAGCCCAAATCCACCACACCTGATAGGTACCCCCTTGCATCCTTAGTGGAATGCTGTATGTCCCTGCCGGACCGTGGGAGGAAGCTGACGTGCTGATTACCCAAACCACCTGTCTCACCTCCATTAGCGGGCAGTCGTTGCACAGGGGGCCAAGCCGCCAACACCGCCAGCACTCCTGCCACAGCCATCTGTGGGGGAAGGAACAGCAGCCGTTGGTCTGCAAGGCCTGGGGGAGGGTGCACTAATTGGGTTGTTGGTGACTGGGTTGGTGTCTGCCGAGGCCGGCTGCTGAGGTGGCCCCGGTCCAGGCAGACATCTTCATGGCGCCGGTACCGGGTGGCCGGCAGTGCTCGGTGGTCACCAAGAAATCCTCGGCCAAAGTGATGGCAGCTTCCAGAGATGCTGGCCGATGACAGCAAAACCAATCCAACGCCTCCACTGGTAACCCAGCTACGAACAGGGCCAGGACAATCTTCTCCAGCATTTCCTGCTCCCCTTTACTCTCCCTTGGAGACTGCCACCTCGCCCTAGTGTCCATCACTCGTTGGGCATAAACAAACGGCCCGAGGGAATCTGCCCAGAACCTGCGACAGTACTCGAGAGAAACCCATCCAGTCCAGAATGGCTCACCAAAGGTAATCAAAGCTCCCTCTCACCAACACCGGGAGCTCAAGGGCCGCTTGGGCCTCGCCAGTCAGCAGCGGCAGCAAGCTTTACAGCTCATTCCAACTACGACCCTTGAAAGGTGGTGGCTGTTGCCTTGAATACATCCAGAAAACTGCCCAGGTCATCCTCCAGAGTTATCTGCTGCAGGGTGATTAACAAGGCATGGTCAGCATTTTGGCATAGAGTATGGCTTCCCAATTGGGCCACCAGCTCCCTGAGCACCTCGCTCTGCTTCTCCCCCTGAGCTTGCAGTAGTTCCATCTGGCAGAGTCTGGTCGGCTTGGTTGTGGTTGATCACCGTGATTTCTGCCATCAGTTGGCCTAATGCCGCCATAGGCTGTTGTGTCTGTGACGTCTTGTGCAATTCTGCTGACAACGCCACTGTTGCAGTCTTACTACTACCCACTCAGGTTTTTCCCGATGTCACTCACATACACACAGACAAGTCCTGCCAGTTGCCAACGTTTTTATTATTTTAATATTGCTCTAAACCCACTTTACAGCAGATCTCTCTTCGTTGTTGTGTCATCGTCTCTTAGCTCATTCTCTCCACATTGCCCTTATATGTGGAGAGGCAGCTTATTAGTGCTGATCACGACCAGCTGTGTCCAATGTCCCCGCCTGGTCGCTGTTCCTGCGACCACTGCCTCATAGCTTAGCAGCAATCACACCCCACCACCACAGAGAGATACAGAAGACTGAGCCAGAGAAAGCTGAGAAAAAGATGGGTAAGACAGAGAGTGAGAGGGAAAAAAAAATCCATTCTGGATTAAATGCTATATTTGTGCTGTCAACTTTTCTTTGTTCCTTCTTTGTCTTATATGTTCACAAACTGTGGCACTTTTTAAAAGTGTATTTTGTCTAAGTGTTTTCTTTTGGGTCTTTGTAAATTGTTTTGTAAAGCTAACTCTAGTGATGCATCATTGATCATCTCCACAGTTAAGAAAATATAATTAGCTCAAGCTGTAATTAAAACCCTCAGGGGTTGACGAACGCACCAGCATGTTTTGTGGTATCGTCTGATAACGCCGAAACAAACTTAAATTATTCCATCAATTTTGATCGTACAGATAAAAGCAATATATCATTCAAATCTGTAAAGGGTCTAGTTTTTATTTGTATACGCTCATAATAACAACAAAACGCTGTGCTTTTGTTAAATAAAGAAAGCAGACAGGGTGCGCTCTCTGTCTTCTCTGTTTCTGTCATCTCTCTTCACAGACACGTAAATAAAACAACCAGAATCTCAGTGAATACTTGCCTCATAAAAATAAGAAATATATGCATAGAAAGCTTGAAATGTTTTCTTTTAAATGAAACAATTCAAGTCGAAAACAAATCATCACTTTTTATTTAATCCGTATAAACATAAGGAGAAGTATGTTTGGTGAGCGCACTGTTCATATGGAAATAATCTGAGGTGAACCAGGTAATTCTGAGCACGGCCCCAAGAAATGACATAAAACGTCAAACTTCATCATAGAATTTACTCACTTTTTTCTGTATGTTTGGGTGATGGCATGTTACGCAGGTGAAGAAGCGCTTTGTATGTTCCAGACAGAGACGAATAGTTTACTTTCTCCTCAGAGTAAAAACACGACTCAGATGACGAACGTGTGGATCTGCATTGTATTGTATTGTGTTGCAGTAATCCCCTCTCAGCCACATTGACTGAAAGGCTCATTATGCAGTTCTTTGTGCGGATCTTTGAGTGTATCTTTTGTCTTCTTGGGTAAATGACTATTCATGGTGAGACAAATCTTCCTGCATATGCCCTTTCTAAACATAAAGTGTCTGAGAAAATTTAAATCAGTGTATTCTTTTCTGTGAATGAGTGAGCAAGATGACTTTCACATCATTTTGAGGAAAACACTTTACACTACAAGATGCATTTCTCAAAAGTCTTGTGAACCAATGTTCTGTTTGTGTTTTATGGTCTTATTTCAGTGACTTAAAAATTGTAGTTTTTCACTAACCATGCATAAACACTGTTTTCTCAAAAACACAATCATGTGTAAACTTGCTGTTCACATATTATTGTAGTCCAGTTTGTGCTGATTACAGTGTTATCAGACTTTAGCCATTAATATGTTTGAAAGCAACTGAAAAAAACACAAATGTCAGGGCATGTCAAAACTTGTCCAAGGCCCCAAAACTCCCTCAGACCCCAGAGGGTTAACTTGCAAAATAGTGAGGTGAGGTCCACACCAAAACAACCTTCAAATCTCTTAGGTCATTTCCCCAAATGTGCTAAAACAGTCACTCTAGCAGAGAGTGGCATATTGAGCTGCAAGTCTTTGTCCATCTCTGCTTTGTTAGTCAAAGTCAGTCTGTTGTATTTGTATGTTGCTACTCCTTGCCATTTTCCTTATTTGTCTCATAGCTGGCAGCTGGTCAGGTCAAACTGAGCCATGACACATGGCACATAGAACTTTTAAATATACCATTAAATGTTGCATAGTACATTGTTTGCTGGAGTGCATTGCTTTAGTACTAAAACCATCTAAAACCATCTTCCAGTAAATAAATTGTTCAAAAGAGAGGCTGTATTGGGATCTGGCTGGCCAACTTCCAAGCTGCATAATTTCTTGAAGGGATACTACCACAGTATGTATTAGAATACTGTTTGTATAGTAATCTGGAGACAAAGACAAAGATTACAGGGGATAATCTTTGATCTTCACAAAAATGTTTTCTCTAACTCAGACAAAATTAAGACTTAATTCTTTCTAACTTGACAGATCTTGACCTATATGGCTTTACCTTTTATTGGAATTTTGGATTTCTACTTTATCCAAGTCCCAAACAGATGTAGTGTCCTCATTTCAGCCAAGCAAAAACACGTCTCAGCTACTGTGTTTTTCTTTATTAATTTTATCTTTTTAATCAACATTTTAAAGATAATTCCTCTTAGATCATCTTTTGAGAAGTTGACCTTTGTCTATTATCACAAAGTTAATTGCTTATATCTGGGAATACAGCACTGTGACTTTTAAAAGTCGATAAATTAAAGACAAGCCATGATAAAATAAAATGTATTAATCCCCAAAGAGAAATTCAGGTAATGTATTCAATATGTGAGTAGGCAGTATTTTAGGGGGACTTAGCCCACCCCAACCCTCGGTAGAAATAAGCATTGTAAATGAGGTCATATGGCTTTTTTGCTCCCTAGCTGATCGCACTGGTCACTGTTAATTTATAGATCCCATCAACTAACCTTGTAAATATGAACATAACTTTAAACTAAATAACAACATAACTGAAACATAATAAATACCTTAATGAACTGCAAAACATTAGCTGCAGTATTAAGGCTGAAGTGTGGATAAAGTGATAAATGTAATAGATACATTTAAAACTAGTGACACTGACAAGGACATTAACCAGATTGTGTAATCCTCCACAACCAATGTAGCTATCACATCTTCATCATGTTCATGGTTGAGTCTCGGCAGACTGAACAGTCTATAGGTGTGTACACAGTTACATCTATCTGGCCTTGAGCTGTATTCCGTCTCCTATTCTCTTCCTCTGTGTTGGTCCTGAAAGAGGGTGACAGAGAGGTGTCTACAGTTTTGCTGTTTGTTTCTGCATTTTGACCTATTGCTTTGCCGTGTATCTTGCTTTCCTCCGCAAGAGCAATTCTGCTGGAATTTGTCTCACCCTGGCTTCTCTTTGTTGTCATTTCGTATGAGTTTGTGAAGCCCCAAATCCAGCTTCCTATGTATATATGTATATATATATATATATATATATATATATATATATAATTTATATATTTATATTTGATAACAAAGAGAGGGAAGGTTGTCAAGACTGAAGAAGGAGTTGAACTCCCAGAAGGCAGCATAGCGGATGTTGAGGGAAGCTACAAGTACCTTGGAATCCCACAGGCAAATGGGAACCAAGAAGAAGCCGCAAGGAAAGCAGCCACAGCCAAATACCTACAGAGAGTAAGGCAAATGGGAAGAACAAGGTCCAAGCCATCAACACCTATGCCCTGCCGGTCATCAGATACCCCGCTGGCATAATAAGCTGGCCAAGAGAGGACATAGAAGCCACTGATGTCAAGACAAGGAAGCTCTTCACAATGCATGGAGGACTTCACCCCAAATCCAGCTTCCTGAGACTGTACACTAAGAGGAAGGAAGGAGGCCGGGGACTGGTGAGCGTCAGAGCCACCATCCAAGATGAAACAGCAAAGATCCATGAGTACATCAGGAAGATGGCCCCAAGCGATGGAATACTTAGTGAATATCTCAGGCAACAGAAGCCCAATGCAGAGGAAGAGGAGCAAGAACCATCATGGCAGGACAAACCCCTGCACGGCATGTACCACCGACAGATACAAGAAGTGGCTGATATCGAAAAGTCCTACCGGTGGCTGGAAAAAGCTGGACTGAAAGACAGCACAGAGGCACTAATTGTATCAGCACAAGAACAGGCCCTGAGCACAAGATCGATAGAGGCCGGGGTCTACCACACTAGGCAGGACCCCAGGTGCAGGCTGTGCAAAGATGCCCCTGAGACAATCCAGCACATAACAGCAGGTTGTATGATGCTAGCAGGCAGAGCATACATGGAACGCCATAACCAAGTGGCCGGCATAGTGTACAGGAACATCTGTGCCGAGTATGGGCTAGAGGTCCCAAGGTCAAAATGGGACACACCTCCAAAGGTGTCGGAGAATGACCGAGCTAAGATCCTGTGGGACTTCCAGATACAGACCGACAAACTGGTGATGGCTAACCAACCAGACATAATAGTGGTGGACAAACAGCAGTAGAAAGCCGTAGTGGTAGATGTAGCCATCCCAAGTGATGGCAACATCAGAAAAAAGGAACACGAGAAGCTGGAGAAATACCAAGGGCTTAAAGAAGACCTAGAAAAGATGTGGAAGGTGAAGGCAACAGTGGTCCCCGTGGAAATAGGCACCCTTGGGGCTGTGACCCCCACACTGGGAGAGTGGCTCCAACAGATCCCAGGAACAACATCAGATCTCTCAGTCCAGAAGAGCGCAGTGCTAGGAACAGCTAAGATACTGCGAAGAACCCTCCAACTCCCAGGCCTCTGGTAGAGGACCCGAGATTGAGGAAGACACACACACCACCCATAGGGGTGAGAAGGGAATTTTTTTTTTTTAATATATATATATACTGTATATATATGTATGTGTGTGTATATATATATATATATATATATATATATATATATATATATATATATATATATATATATATATATATACAGTGCTGCTAGAAGTTTGTGAACTCCTTGAGCTGTTCAGAGTTTTACCATGATTTTCTTATTTTTACATCACCTGCTTTTTATAGATTAAATGTCAGATGTATGTTGCATATGTTTCTTTAGAGGGAATTTTGTGAGTAGAGTTTCAACTTTGCCAGAGAGCATTTGAACAAACCAGAGGTCTTTTTGAAGTCCATTCTTTGGACAGATGAGTCCAAAATAGATTTATTTGGTCATAATCAAAGCCGCCATGTTTGGAGAAAAGCCAACACTGAATTCCAGGAAAAGAACCTCCTCCCAACAGTTAAGCATGGTGATGGAAATGTGAAGGTCTGGGGTTGCTTTTCTGCCTCCGGGCCAGGGCGACTCCATATTATTCAGGGAAACTTGAATTCTCAGACCTATCAACAAATTCTTGAAGAGAATCTCCTGCCATCAGTCAGAGAGCTGAAGCTAGGCCAAAAATGGGTGATGCAACAAGACAACAACCCTAAGCATTCAAGCAAATCCACCAAGGAATGGTTTAAAAGAAAATAGGTTCACACTCTTGATTGGCCTAGTCAAAGTCCGGATCTCAATCCAATCGAAATGCTGTGGCTAGACCTGAAGCGGGCGGTACATGCCAAACCTTCCAACCTCTCTAAACTGGCTGAGTTCTGCAAGGAGTGGGCAAAAATCCCCAAAGACAGATGTGAGAGACTGGTCAGTGGTTGCAGAAGACGTTTGGTTGAAGTAATGGCTGCAAAAGGAGGTGCCACAAGCTACTAAATAAAAGAGTTCACAGACTTCACAAGTCAAATTTCCAGTTTTTGTGAGATTAACCCCTTTTGTTCAATAAATAATAACAATATATCCTTTTTTTGTTTGTGTCCATCATTTGGAAGTCTACTTCACAAATTGGGTTTTGGATATACATTTGATTAGGTTATTCTATTTTTTTTTTTTAACACAAAACCTGATCATGTCTGGAGGGTTCACAAAACTTTTAAGCAGCACTGTATGTCTAGACCCCCCTTGCAGCCTGATACTACTATTTACTCTACTGTTTATTCTTCTTTTTTTTCCATTAATCTTCACCCAGTGCCATATAATGACACAGTAAAAACAGAATTTAAGGAATGTCTCAGGTGCCTCCAATTTCTCTTGATCTTTGCTGAGATATTTCTACACCTTCATTAGAGTCCACCTGTAGTAAATTAAACTGATTAGGTGAGGACAGGTACCTTGGAATCCCACAGGCAAATGGGAACCATGAAGAAGCTGCAAGGAGAGCAGCAATTGCCAGATACACTCCCCTCCAAAAGTATTGGAACAATGGTTGTCTTTCAACTTACAAATACGAAACATTTTATGTTATTTAATTTAAAATTGTAAAAAAAAAAAGAAAGAAATCAGTGCCAAAAAAACAGTTGCAAAGACAACAAAGTGCATGGAAAACAATTTTCCCCCATTCCATTTAAAATTTTTATATTTTGCTGACCCCAGGATGCATTTTTTATACTGGATTACAAGATTAACGTCTCTGAATCTCTTTAAATGGACTAGAATGTAAAATTAAATAACTCCATCAACTTTCCCAGTGTGATAGTAGTTTACTGTAAATAGATTACATTTCAAATCACATCATGTTCTTTGAGCACATTTTATTTGACACATCATTGTCAAGTTTAAAAATAGACAGTAAATTGTATTCAGTCTCCCTAAAATGACTGAATGGAATAGAATCCTGCAGAGGGGGGGATTTCAGTAAGCCTAAGGTTTTGTGTCATTTTAATTGGGGTTGTTGACATGCATTTATCCCAAGATATCTTGTAATATCAGAGAAAGCGGATTATTTCACTATGACCTCTGAATTTCTAAATCTATGTCAATAGAGTGATGTCAGAGTGAAAGCATCTATCTACTGCTGATAATGTTAAACAACAGTGTCTCAAGAAATGAAACATAACCTGAGACATATTGACAAGCACTAATATTTATGTTCACACATTCACGGGTAGGGGGGGTTAGTCAGAGCAGGACATTTTTAATTGATATTTGACCCGCTTTCTTTCCACTTATTTTTTCTCCTTCACAAGCATATAATGTGGGGTTTTTTTGGTGCTTAAATCAGATTTACTTTATGCTGTTTCCTTATCCACAATCATGACCAGCAATCCAATCATAAAACTGTTGTTTTAATATTATGCATAGGAATATCTGCTATTTCTTGTATTTTCTGACCTGCGGCTGCCTCAGGATATATCTGGCAACTCTGGCAGGCTGAGTGGAGATGAGGATGGCCCCCTCCGATACTGTTGTCTTTGTTGCTGCGGGGCTACCAGAGCACAGCTAACAGGAGCATAGGAGATGTCCCACAGGGCAAGAGACGAAAGGTACTGTGCCTTAGGCTCCTGCCAAATGGCGCGAGCTTCTGCTGGTGTTAGAGGTAGGGGAGACTCGGAACCCAGTAGTGGAGACTGGGAAGCTGACAGCAGAGACTGAAGAGCTGGCACATAATGTGGGCGATGGAGAAAGACACAAACAAAAGTCGAAGACCTCATGGTACTCCTGGGCGCCCTGAAGAATGCCCCCTAGAATACCAAGAGACCAGAAATCAGTCTCTCCTCTGGTGTCCTTCCATCTTTGTTTGCTGGGTCCATGTTTGGTCAGATTATTGTTACATTTGAGAATGAGTTTACTTAGGACCCAAGGGTTGCAAACAGAGATTCTTCAATTAAAGACAAAAGAAGGGCAAACTTAATTGGGTGCACAGGAGCAGGGACAGACAAACAGAAAACAGGAACAGAAACCAAGGAGTGAAGAAACAGCCACAGTACTATGTGCAACTAACAATCCAATACTGACCAAAGAAACATGGCTGGTGTATATACCTGCATGCAAAGCGACACAGGTGCCAGCACTCAGGGTAATTAAGAATTGTCCAGAATATTTCGTTGGCCTCAATGAATAGGTAGCATTTATTATTTATTATACTAAATTCTGATCTGGGCTCTTTAGGAGACCTGCAGGACTCCTGGTTCTTCTTGCTTCTGAAAATAGTTCTTCATGAACTCTAGTGGGTTCCTTATGGACTTATTGTCCTGCACAATGGTGGTGATACCTGGTGGTGTTGTATAATAAGAATCTAAAACATCTTAAGTGCCTTAAACTTGTGTGTGTGTGTGTGTGTGTGCGAGCGAGCGAGCGAGCAGAAGAGAAATTAATTTGGTCCTCCCACACCCTTCCTCCCCTTTCTGGTATAGTTATTGAAAGAGCGGCTGAAGAGAGATTAAAACAGATGTGCTTAAATGATACTGAAGGGGGGACTTAGCACAGCACAGCCTGGGGATCACTGATTAAAAAAAGCCATGTCTTTACCCTGAGCCAAATCCAGCCCCGCACTGATACACCACAGACCCTGGCCCTTTGACCCTCCCCCTGTACCAAACTCAGGCAACAAACATACCAGCCAGGGTGGGAAGAAGCACAGAAATGAGGGGAGTAAGGAAGAGAAAGAGATGGTGCTGTGTATCTTGGTAGACTCCCCATCACCTCCTCCCCCAGTTGCAGATACTGGGATTACATACGTCAATTATACACTTAATCTGCCTTTGCCCAGAGGAGATTAGGAGTGTGGCTCATTGATTGATTTGAAGTATTTCCACTGACCTTGGGTAGTTATCAAATTCACAAGTGTGGCACGACTGCACTTCTGTGTGACGAAATTTAAAGTGCTTTTTAATCGCTGCTTCTCCCAATTTGCTGTGCTTAACAACTGCCAGACCGCTGGGGCAGAACTGAGCAAGGACAGGGGTCAGACTGAGCTGCGTATTGGGGGATTTGACATCACCGTAGCTGTGCTTTAGTCACGATGGATGGCTTTGTGCTTGGGTGTGGTGGGAGTTGGGAGGGGGTTGTAGTGATGATAGAGAATGGCAGAAGACTAGTGGGTGATGGAGCTGCCATCATACCACTTGGCTGCCTGGGGACGCTTCACCACTTTGCTGGCACCAGTCACAAACTGGTGGCCCTACAGCCAAGCCAAGTGAATAATTTAATCAACAGTGAGCACAGGCAACATGCAACCTTACCTCCCTTGGTCTGTCAGAAATCATGTTTTGTTCAGATGACTTATTTGTTCTGCAAAGAGTGAATAGTAATAGAGCAAGGTTTTTAGTTTTAATTACTATAAACTATAAACTAAGCTACTACATTTTGATCGGAGTGAGAAAATGGAAACTCCTTCATGGCATGAAAGTAATAAAAAAAATATATATTTTTATTATATATGTATATATATATATATATATATATATATATATATATACATAAAATATAATGTTAATAATAATAATAATATAACATTTATTTTGCCCCATTTCAGTAGGGAGTAGGCCCTATTTATGATTTGATTTTTTTTTCAAGGTTCAAGGTATATTCTTCTTATATAAGAATGTGACATCAAGTCTTATATTGATATCTTGATCAGAACTCCATTTTGTTAACACTATTTTTAATGATGATATGGTATTAAATACAAACTACCTGTAAATTAATTTGATTTTAACTGTTCACTAATGTGGTTACAACTTTGATTCATTCATTTGGTCAAAAGAATTTTGTCAATTAACAAAAAACATTATCACGCCATATAATCAAGATATTTCCACTAAAACACATTAGTTTAGTAATACAGTATCACATTCCTGGACAATGGCTAATGAATACTCATTATGGATAATGAATGCTAATTAATATATTACTCTACAACACCTCCTCAGTACTAACTCCCATATCAACCAATATCATAATTGCAGTTTACTTCTGAAATGTTCTGCTGGTGTTTCAGATCAATTTGCTATTTGTGATGGCCTTTACCCTTCATTCACAACTATATGCTGCCTTGATGTTCTCTTGTTATTTGTACCAGTAATTTCTTTATAGGTTGACATAAAATAAAGGCAAAAGGATTATAAAAGCAATAGGAAGGAAAATAATGGCCATAGTCATAGGTCACAATAGTAAAATATAGGAAAGCCAAGCAGGATGGGTTTTATTGGCTGTGTGTGACTGTCAAAACATCCTCTGAATAGGTTACACTTCTGTTTAATGAAGTCCATAAGCAGCTTAGCATTCCTAATAATTACTGAGAGCATTTTGTTTCCCTGCTTCATTTCTTTTGAGTTTAAATCCTCTGTGAGCATTCTCAGCGCTGTGTTGCTGGAGGAAGCAGCTAAGACACTAAAGCCATGATCATCCCTAGGGAAATACAAGTTTAATGGAGATGTCTCCTTTGTAGCATCCTACTGGTCGTTGGTGAGGGCCAGCAGGATGAATTGATCAAGGACACACATGTCATCTCTTAGTTCTCTATCACCCTTTTATAGCCCCCTGCAATCCTTGGTTCCCTCCCCCTTATTAAAAAAAGAGGTACGGTGGCATTTGTTTGATTAACTTGTCCGACAAAAGTGACAGCTGCTCACGGACGTATGTGGATGAGTGGCCCAGCGCCGCTCCCTCTTTGTACATCTGTCAGAGCCGGAGCAGGGCAAGCGGGGTGAAAAGAGACAAATTGGACCCAAAAAGAAGGCCATTCACCTTCCCTAGACCCCCCTCTGGCACTCCACCCCTCTATCCCATTCAGGTGCTCGGCGGGACCCTCAAGTGCTTGCTGGCTTATTCCATTTTCACTCCCCTATAGAGTTCCCTGAGCCCACAAGTGTTTTAGCCCTCTTTTCCCTTGCCTCAATCCACCACTAAGCAGCTCTTTGTAAGTAGAATGGCTCACTTTTCTCAGGGCCTGAAGCTGGCGGCTTTTTTTCTTTTTTATTGTCCACCACAGAGCTTTTCTGTCACTCATTGTATGTTTACTCAATGACTGGTTGCAGACTGTAATTCCAACTGTTTAGTTCCTCACAACATGACCCCCCATCCTCCTGCACCCACCGCCCCAAATATTCTCCCATCCCTTCTCTAAACTATTGTGTTTTTATGAAGTTGCTCCTTATTTAATCTCTCTTCCCTTTTGAACTGACACTTGTGGAAGGTGATCTTTTTTTTTTTATAAGAGACCTAGATTGTTGGCCTGAAAAGAAACCCAGAACTGAGATAAACATTTACCTTTCTCCTGTCATGCTACGCCCAAGGTTGACTTCCATCCTTGTTCCACAGCACTCCTTCCTTAACCAGCTGGCTGGCTGAAATGCCCGCTGAGCCTGTTTTGTTGCTGTCTCAGCTGTGCTCAGACTGCAGTCAATGGTCAGCTGTGATCTGCCTTTTGTGTCACCAGTACAATCAAAACAGTTTGAAACCTGTGGGCTCATTGAGCCTAAAACTTTATGTTGGTCCTACTTTTAGAGTCCCTCTACTCTTTCGTCCTTGAATGAAAAGATAGGTACATAGAGAGAGATGACAGTTTTACTCTCTCCAGAAAATACAGGACGCCATGGTTCTTCTGTTACAGATGGATTTATTCTTCTTATTAGCTAACTGCATCTTTGTTCATATATACGTCAATGTACAAATAAACACCTTTGTCTCACATGCAATGTAGAAATCAGAATATAAGCATACATGATAGAATATGAACATAAACAAACATATCTTGCTAGCTGCACACAGCCAAGAGGGAATAAGTTCATCTGAGGAAACAATAAAATCTTCCAAGGACAATGTAACATCACAAAAACAATGAAAAAAAAAACAAACATTTAACTTAACAGACCACTACTTTCAGCTTCACATGCTTTCCTGGAAAAACTAAAAAAAAAAAAAAACATGTTCAACACAGAATGCAAATTAGCTATGCAATGGTAAGAAAGGAAAATCAACATTTCTAAATTAATAATTCAAAAAATGGCATAAATCATGTTTATGGTAGTTAGAGTATGATAAATAAAACAGTTAGATGCTTGAGACCCTTTCAGCTTCTGAAACATGTTAATGGGGTTACTTCACACTTTGCATATATATATTTTCCATCTAATAAGGTTAAAGATAATCCTAATACAATACACATACAGTGTGTGCATTGGCAGAGTAGTTATTTTCCTCATTTTATATTGGTTGTAGCATGATCCTTTCCCAAAATCCTCAGTACACTTCAAATAAAGTGCTTGGTTAATCTATCTTTTATTATGGTGGAATTGAAGGTGGCTACATCTGAAAATTTTTATAATTTCTGAAACAATCAGCCACTGATTGACACAAATTCTACATACTTGGCCAACTGCATGGCACTGTGAAAGTAGCAGTGGGATGCAGTCATGAGCAGGCTTTGACAGGAAGCTTTTTATGCTGCCTGAGTGTGGTCGCTTGGAACACCTGCTATATATACATTTTGTGCCTTTAAATGCATTTTGTGCTTTATGGTGTAGTCCATTTCAACCTACTCCAACATAATAAATAACAGTTCTGCATTATTTTCTGGTTTTGTGTTATAGCAACACACCTGCAACCAGGAATTTTTAAATAACTTTTGGGACATTTTCAATCTTTTGTGATATCTTTCAAGCAAAAGGTTTAATTAATCTTTGTTCCTGATAGTAAAACACTGACACAATATGGAGGACTAAGAAGCAGAACATTTCAATATCAAATCGATCACAGCCAAAAAATTGGCTTTTGTTCATATTTCCTCATCTTGGTTCACAGGAAAACTGAGAAAACCGTAGAATCAGACAATACATTTCCCCAGATTTTGATTTTTTGGTTTCTTTAAAGTCTGCTTAAATGCTGTCAGACTTAAGGCTATAGGACAGCGGTCAGTCACCAACCCTGAGTGCCCCTGCCCTGCTTGTTTTCCTGCCCTTCCAACTTTTGATTGGCTGAATACACCTTATCTACGTAATTATTAGTGGATAGGGCAGTGGCAGAATTCTATATTTAATGTAACAAATAATGACGTTCATGAGAAAAACTAATTTTGGGGGAATCTATATCCTTGATTAAATGCTTATTAAACCTTTAATGTGACTGCTACAGTAAGTGTCCCTTATGAATGACGAGCACCAGACATGAATTTATACATTGTGAACTAATATTTGTGAACAGTTCGGGTATTAGGAATTGAAGTGCCAGCTGAGCATGGATATGTCACAGAGGAAAGATGCATTCTCAAAATGTAGCCATTTTTGTGTTGATGTTGACTTAGGAGGGAAATTATCCACTGCAATATATTGACTCCCGTTAGCCTCCTTAGGAAAAAACTCCATTTGTACTCTGATGGTCAAGCTTAGTCCTGCTGACAAAGTGAGCATGGAGGTGAAGAGATTGGTGCTGAGATTGGGGTGGGGGGTTCCCACTGTGAGTTACCGTGGTAATTAAATGTTGTCATCAATGGGCCCTCTTTGCTGGTATGGGAACCAGGACTAGAGTCGACAATGTGGGCTCTGAAAAGCAAACCAGGTAAGATTAGAGAAGCCCTTTGTCTGAAGTGCAGAATGTCTTAAAGCCAAATGTAGCCCCTACACCCCTTAACCAATTTATGCTTATTCATTGCTTTTTCTGTGTGAGTATATATGTATGGGTTTATATGCATACACAAGTGTAAGCATGTGTGTGTAAAAGAAAAAACTAGAATTGCTTTATGGCACTCAGCAGCCTTTCTTCTCCTTCACAAGGAAGCCTGTCACTTGGTATTAGTGTTGCCACTCCAGCAATCATCATTCCATGCCTCCTGCTAATTGCAGACACAGCTGGGTCTCAGTAGGACATGCTCCTTCTCTGTCTCTCTCACACTCTCTCTTTTTATCACACATCAATGCAGTACTGACTTACTCTCCATTGTGTAGAGTAGTAGCTCACATAGTGTCCAAATCACAAGGTTTTAAAAAGTATGTAGAAACATATCAAGTCAAACAGAATCCCCAAATTAAATACTTTGACCCACAGGCGTTAGCAGATACTCTTCCTTTTAATAATGCACTTTACTGCAGCCTCCTTCACATCTTGCTTGTCATTGTATCTGTGCCTTTAGTCTTCTTTTCGCCATCAATCATATTGAGATCAGGTGAATAATTGGAGTGGAGGACTTCACACTAAAAAAATCTATTTGCTTTGGCTGTGTGTTTAGTAACATTGAATGATGACGCAAGGTCCAATGAATTTTGATGCACTGAACTGAATATGAGTATGCTGAATGTTCTTTTATATATCTGCGTCCCTGGGGTCTATTTACAATGAAATCATCAATAAATATCAGTGTGCCAGTTCCAGTGGGATACATTCCACATCACATTACTAACACCACCATATTTCTCAGAATACAAAGTATTTTTTGGGTCATAAGCAGTTCCTCCAGACTTTCTTCTATCATTTTGATAGTTAATGTTTTATCACGCCATAAAATTTACTGCCAACCTCTACCACTTTCTTCTTTATTTTACCACCTGACATTTCTTCATGTTAAGGCTTTTGTGGTTTTGCATCTTCCAGTCAATGGTGAGAATTTATGATTGTGAAATCATCTTTTAATTGCTGGGAAAAAGTCAGTGTTGACTTTGGAAACTAGATAATCCAAAGTAAAGAACTTCAACTGATTGACCAAGTCCCACTACCAAGGAGATGATGCTTTACATGGGAAAACTGGTTAAAAAATACTGAATACTTAACAATTTTATACTGGAAATGCTATAGTGATGTTATGATGTTGCCATTTCAGACCCTATTCTTACAATACATAGAAGAATAGAGAGATTTGGCCAACTTAGCTTAAATAGGGCCCTTGGGAGCATCAAAACAGGCAACTTCCAGTAATAACTCGGACCACTTTCTGTACATATCTTTGCAAGTAGGCTCACTGGAGTAGACCTTCCACCTGTTGCAACCACCCAATTTTATATTCTCATTACTACAGTGTTAGATTGTAAGAAGGAATTTCAACTTTGATGTAGAAAATTTGCAGGAAATGATTAACTTTTTTGACATTGCTTTGTTGCACAGCTTTAACTTGTTCCAGCATGTAAATGAACCCATGTACACTAGACATAATGATCTTTCAACTGCTGCTGTAAATGATTTTAGTATTAGTGATCATTATTGTCTTTTATTATTGTGATAAATATGACTGGAAAAAAAACTGAAATTGTTGTACTGACTGGGAAAGAACTATTTAGAATCACTATCAGTATCAGACGTATTGTTGGACACACAAGGAATTTGACTGATACAGTAGCTCTCATTGTACTTGTCACAACTTGTTTTTGATTTTGTTATTTACAAATATTGCACTATATTGCAATATATTCTTCCAACAAGATTTCATTGTTCATAAGAGTGATGGCACAGGGAAAGAAACTGTTCTTGTGTGTGCTTGAAGGTCTTCACTGCTGACATAGCCATGTTTAGGTTGAAGTTCAACCCCCAGTGCTTGGTTGTGAATTTTATCAAGGTGAAGAATGTTGCATATGAACAGAAAAACCACCGTTTTTAGCATTTATCTTTATCAATAAGGGCATGAATCTTGGCTGATTCTTCCATTCACAGTGAAGTTATTGTCTATTGTAGTGCTAATCTCAGCATAAAAATGGGTGACTCATTAGCCACTTAAGGTGGTGCTAAGGTGTTTTTTGTTAGCTGCTTAATCAGAGAATTAACAATCTGTGCTTCCACTTCTGCTTTTTGTAATCTGTTTGGATTTTAATTTTCATTATTCACTTTAGTCCACTATAATCTTAACTCTCTAAAATACATGCCAAACCTCAACTCTCACTCAGACTACAATCATGATCCTCCTGTTAATTTTCACTGAAAATACAAATCTGTTAATGCAGGTAAGTATTTTAATAGTGTGGAGAGGCAAAATCACACTTTTCAGTACTGGTGCCAATGCAGTGTCTTTATTTTCTTATAATCCTAAAACAATTTCAATTTCAGTTCAATTAAATTTTTTTTGTATAGCGCCAAATCACAATACAAATCATCTCAAGGCACTTCACAAAAACTAAAATTAAAAACCCAACAAATCCCTTATGAGCAAGCACTTGGAGACAGTGGAGAGGAAAAACTCCCTTTAACGGAAGAAAAAACCTTCAGCAGAACTGGGTTCAGTTTGGGCGGCCATCTGCCTCGACCGGTTGGGGTGAGTGGATAGAGCAGAGAGAAAAGAACAGCAACAATAAACAACAAATAGACACTGCAGGTTGGTGGGGCCAGTAACTGCACATCAGCGATATACAGCTCCAGGACCAGGGACACCTGCAGAAGGTATGGCGAAAGAGAACAGAGAGAAAGGGAGAGAGCACAAGGTTAGTGACATTCAAGATTCAAGTTAAGTGACCAAAATTATAATTACATAATTACAACAAAGAAATAACACTGTAATGTCTGAGCAATCTGTCAATCTACCAAACATTCAGCTCTCAATAATGTAAATACTCTCCTGTCAGTTTTAAGTATTATGGTTTCCTATTCAACCCTGAGTTTTAAACAAACACACTGAGGCAACAGAGGCAGAAAGAGGCAGAGTCCCAGGTTGCTTGTAATCCCTGTGTACCCCCTGAGGTGAGGCCCCTCCTCAGATCCAACATTCCTGGCTCTTAGCAGCACTAAAGCTCCTGAGGGGCCCCACAAAGGGGGTCTTCTGACCTAACAAATTGGTTGGCTTTTTGGGGTTTTGTGCATGCATGTGTGTGTGTGTGAGAGAGAGAGAGAGAGAGTGTTTGTGTGTGTGTGTAAATATGCATGTTTTATTCTCCCCTTCCAATTGCATGGATTTACTCTTTCAGACAACAATTTGGACTAGTGTTGCACAGTGTACTGATACTAGTATCATATCACAATACCCTGCTGTTAACGGTACAATACCTTACTTGAGGAATGACATTATACTGTAACTTGAACAACGATTTTAATAGGAGCCATATATCCATAGAGTTCAAATAGCCATAAAGTTATGTATCTGTAAATCAGTGGGTGGCGTTGTGTGTGTGTGCAGCATTTTGCTTCACGCCAGGCACAGTTTTTTCAGGTTTGTGTTTTTTTCTCTCTCTTGTTTTTCTGTGTAAGCTACAGGCAGGTTTCATTGTTAAAAAAAATTAAAGAGTGACAGGGTAGCGATCAGTGTCATCGTTACATATAATCATTTGGGCCACATGTTTTGAGCTCAGCCCCGAACATATTCGGTCAAAGGCTCACAATAAGTTAACTAGGTTACCTCTAAGACCACGAATTGGAGCGAAGTGGAACTAATTACAGCATCAGAGAGAGGGGTAGTAATTCAGTGATGCAAATGAAAGAGGAAGGTGGGACGAAGGTGCAAATTCACTAACTAGTAGTCATAAAAGCATGAAACATTTGAGTGGTAACACCCAGTCTGGTCTCCTAGGAGATTTCAAGAATAAAAATGAGGGGTAAATGCTTTTTCTACACTAAAGTGCACTCAAAGCCCTTATACAGTGTTTCAGTGTCTTACACAAGGATGCTTCTACATGTGGACTAGAGAAGCCAGGTTACCAACCCTTCGGCTCATGGCCAACCTGCTATACCTCCTGAGCCACAGCCGTACATGTTGTATGATGTATACGTGTGTATACGAGAGTGTGTGTGTGGTGGTATGCAAGGCATGCATCTCTCTTGTGTATAGGTAGGGCTTCATCAGCATGTTGAGAGGCTAACAGGAATATTCAAAAGTGATTTTAAGTTTTTAAATTGAATTTAAAGTCCCACTAGCTTAATATTATTTGAAGATATGGCTCAGCATAGTTAGTTTAAAAAGGCACATAAACTATTCTGATAATTTCTACTTAACATTAATTTTTCACAGTGCTTTGAGTGAAGTAAAAGTTGTCTGTGTAGATTGTTTTAACAACAGATACAACGCAGAACCGGACTGCCAACAGAACCTATTATTTTATTTCCTCCTGGTTCTGCCTTTTTTACACTTGTCTTCCTGTGTCCCTTTTCCTAAAACCTGACGACCCTTCTCTCTTTCAACTGAGGAAGAAAAGTTCTTTTACGTCTGGAGAGGAGGAGTTGGGCAGGAGATGGCAGGTCAGCACATAGAATTTTACAGAGATGGAGTAAATGTAAATCACTTTGCTCCCTATGGCACTTTTCCAGCAGATGCTTGGTGGATCGCATGCTCTGCAAGGCCTTTAGACTGAGTGTAGTGAGGGCTACCCCGAGTACATCATCTCTTTTGCCCTTCATTTTGTGGCTGCCAGATCTGGATGGCCTTGATGCAGCTGAGTCACATAGTAACGTTGTAGTGATGGTGGTATTAGGAGTCTAGGAATTAGGAGTTTAGTGACATCAAAGTGTTGCAGAACAGGAGGACTGGATACAGCATCCTTCAGCTTTTGAAAGGCAGCATTTTGCAGATCATGCCATGACCATTCCACATCTTGCTTTAACAGGTCACGTAGAGGGCCTGTGACATCAGAGGGTGTACCTGCCAAAGGGTGTCAAGAATGTGGTCAGCTTTGATGATGCCTCATCCATAGGGATTTTCCAAAATTCACATTTGGCATCGAGGATACTTGTAGAGCTTATCTTTAAGCAGCTTTGCAGCCTGGAAGGTGCATATAGTTGACGCACCTTACGCATTAAAAAGATAAATGTCCACATAGATGTTCAGATGCTCAATAACATGTTCATTTATTTACCTTGTGCATAGCATGTATCATACAGCGTGGTGTAGCAAATAGCGTATAGTGAAGCGAAGTGGTCAAAAACTGTGAACACCTTCCCTCCAGGAACACACCAAGTGAGGCAAGGTTCCTACCTTTATACAAATTTTCCATAGTGACACCTAGTGGTGGCTTAAAATATGACCACTACTCGCTCTTACAATACTAAAAACCTTGGCACCTGGCATATCAGCTATGACCTGTTCAATGGTTTTCAATGGATGATGTGGCCTTAGGAGCACCTTGTTGAGATGTACTGGATCTATGCATATCCTTATAGAGCCATCCTTCTTGGGAACGACCATAGCAGATACCCATTCCATGGCATCAGTTTCAGCGGTAATGACACCCAATTTAGCCATTCTCTCGAGCTCTGCCATGACTTTCTCGTTCATTGCAATGGGCACTTTCTTAGCACATACAGTGGGTGCTAGTGACTCATCTATTCGCATGTGCGACAGGCAGTTTGCCAAGCACTGTGGTGTCAAAACAGATCACTGATCTCCTGAACCTCTGGTTCTTGGTTTCGCACTGTGGGCACATGTGGCCCTGACCCATTGCTATGTTGTCTTGCAATCCAAGCAGTGGCCTCACTACATATTATTTTATGGGCAAGCAGAGTTCAGCAAACTTTTGCAGCAAGACGTCAGGATCTTGCTTGTCCTCCCCCTCAGGGTACATGAAAGCCTTGGATTTCTCCACCACGTCAGGACCCGCCAAATTCAGCAGAGTATAGGCCTGCACCTTCTTCGATTTGTCTGATAGACCAGTGTTGCAATATATACGCCATTCTTTTTCAAATTTGTTTCAAAAGTCAGGGGAATCAGTACAGGGGAAACCTTGTGCAATGTTCAACCGCTTCTGACACCATATGTATATTGTTTTAAGAGCAGAACCAGACTGCCAACAGAACATATTGTTTTGTTTTGTTTTTCCTCCTGGTTCAACCTTTTTTACACTTGTCTACCTGTGTCCCTTTTCCTAAAACCTGACGACCTGCCTCCTCCCGTATAACACCCACCTTAAAGGGCTATGGCAACATTTAACAACTCTAGAGTCTGCTCAACATTACATTGCAGTTTTAGTGAAACATTCAGCCACAAGCTTTATGTATTGCTTGCCCATCAAATCTAAAAAGGTCCATTCATGACATTAAACAAATATGTGAAAAAGAGTGACGAACAGCATGAGTATGGATGGGAAGAGGAACAAGGGAGAGGTGTGCCATTTTTGCATGAAATCCTATTGGTGGCAAGCCCCCCCCCCCGCCAAGTGCCATGCAAAGACATGGGTGTGAACATGGGCTCTAAGGCGAGGCTTGTGTGAGGCAGTGAGTGGGGGTTTTTGGTGGGATGAGTGTGTTGGTGTCAGATGGGGCAGGAGGTCGCGCTGTCTCCTGACTCTCGCTTCAAGGGGGATGGACTGACAGATGTATATGTGTGCAAGATTGTGTGTGTGGTGTTATGGAAGGCATGCATCTCGCTTGTGTATAGGTAGGGGTTCATCAACATGTTGAGAGGTGACAAAACACACACAGATAATTCAGTTGAAGCTATGGAGGCTTTTCCTTCAGATGGAACTCGTTAGAATATCACAGATTTGATCCCTGTCGGGTTATACCATTATGTATTCAGAGCCATATTACGCTTATTTTGGCTGTCAGCAAGTGCTAGCCCCCTGCTGATCCCCATGCAGCCTAAAAAGAGTCTTTGGTGTATTCATCTGTTTTTTGTCAGTTTTTGCCAGGAGTAACATAGCAAGAGGGGCCATCACTGTTCATTTCACAAGTTCAGCAAATATCAAAGTTGCTTTCAAGTTTATCAAGATGAGGACACCTTATCTTAAACGTTCCCTGATGGACCTCATCTCAGGGTTTAAAGTGAAGCAATGGCTATTACATGTCACGTGACTGGCCAGTGTTTTAAAAAAGGGGACGTTAAATTTGAGAAGGATGTGATTTGGTTAATCAAACCACAAAAAGGCACAAATAACACAACAAAAGCTAATGGAAAAGGTTCAAGGTAAAACATATAAAGCCATGGAAAATATTTCATAATGTTGGAGCTGTATCCAACAATTTCTGTAAATGACACCCCATCAAGTACAGACACTTCATGCAGCAGCAGTTGCCCAGGTGTGTGGAGGTGAGAGAATGTAGGGGGAATGTGAAATCTCTCCAACTGTCTTTTATCATTCTTCAAACAGCTATTTTTATGACTATTTGATCTACAAATGAGTGCAACACTGTGGAGGCCTTTGGGAAAGAAGGTCCAATAGTATGTCGCATTATGCCTCTGTGTGACTTTAAACTGTTAAATACAAAACGGTCTTAGCATTTTTGCTTTAAATTTTGTGTATAAAACATGTTTTTTGTGCTGTTTGAATTCAGGTAGGTCTTTATAGTTGTAACATTTAGGTTTAAAATTTGAGCATAAAGAAGCACCCCTAGTGTTGTTGTTCCCATGTTTATTATTATTATTTTTACCTAATTTTACTGCTTTCTTTTTCTTGCATGTGTCCCAACTTAGTGCAACACTCAGTACAACACTATATCACTAGTTTTTATTTAAGCACGTTCTAAATTGTAACTATCTTCTAACTGCCATGGTAAGGCAGCAGGCACTTTGGGTGCTTTTCTACCCGCAGTTTGTCAGCCAGAATTTTTATTATTGCCTTACCTCTTCCTCTCAGGCTGCATACAATCTGCCCATCATCATCATCATCTAGTTCCATTTCCAACCATCTGACTGGTGAAGATTGTTTGGAGGCTAAATTAACATGGTGTTGAGCTGTGCAGCTACAACAGCTACTTTGATTTTGGAAATGAAACTATTCTATTGAAACCAGCATTAAAAATCCTACAGTTGAAGAAAATCACAGGCATTATGTGTACTCAAGGTGTCCTTGACAGACCTCCAAAATTCCTGTCATGGCAGCAAAAAAAAAAAAACTCTTTTTGTGTAATATCAGAGTAAAGCTTAACAAGGCACAAAATGGCTGCTGCAGAAATGGCTACAGATAGGAGCAGTGTGGTGCAAAGTCTAAAGAAAAATTGATGGATAGAGGGAGAGTAGCCAGTCAGTGGATCAGTCACTCCAGGTCTGGCCTCTCAGCAGGGGGTTGTGCTTAGGGCGAGATCACAGGCCTGCTGCCATGCCGAAGCCTTCACAGGCACACAACGACAGATAGGAAGCTGCTGGCACCAGGTCGCCTCACTGATTCACCCCAGCACTGTCTCAACACAGCCATCTTCTCTTTCACTCATGTTTCACTCACTGAACTTGACCTACATGCCCATGTAGATCTGCTCTCTTCGTCTACTTATGGCCTCTGCACACCTGAAATAGCAATAGTCTGATCAGGTTTTGGTCTTCTGACAATTCAGAATTGGATAAAATGTTTTGCATTACCATGATTTGTCAGTGCAGATACACAAAGTCAAATTTAGTAGGGTGTATTCGACATTCATTTCAATGCAAAATTTCTATTGGAAAGGGTTTTGTTTGCTGTGTCCTTAAGTCTGATATTACCATACAAAGGCAGCAAACAAGAGGTTAAATTGTTGTGTTGCACAAATATTACTCATTATTCTGTGTTTATAGTTATTGAATATTTATATTTATATATATATATATATATATATTTACAGGACAGTAGAGCCCATATTCCATCCTTATGCTTACTTTCAAGAATAAAAATCTATCTTGTACTACATAGAAACTACCCCTTGACATCTCATCCCCCCAAAACATACACTGTGACCCCTTCCTCTTTACATCTCTTCCCTTTCTTCTCCTGCCGCCACCATTCCTCTGTGATCCTGACTGTTGAAAGTCTGTCGGGTTCTATTAGTGTCAACTCACACTCATCATTATCTATCAATTAGAATGGCAACAGCCAGAGCCCACAGAATAACATCTGCAGCCTTTCGGCCCAGTCCTCATGGCCAACATGCTCTGAGCTCAATGTGCCTTGCAGTGGTTGCTGTTTACAGAAGGCTTATCTAAACACAGTAGTTTGTGTATTTCAAGGTTGAAGCCCATAACACCTGTGGAAATTGTGCTGATTGAGCCAGTGCCAGTATATTTGGATGAATGCTCATTTCCTAGAATCACTTACCTTTCTGTCAATAAAACACTCAACCGACATGAGTGCTTCATTAAAGAGATAGACAATCATGCCTGGAAAATACTACTAAATTGACACTTAAAATGTTTCTTACATATGCACAGACAAGTGTCACAGATCATAATACTCTTTATCAAGATTCCTAACTGACTAATCCTTGGCTGCTAGATTTCCAAACCTCAATAAATCACAAGCCCATGAAATTATATCTGATGAATCCTTAAGAGTAGAGTTTCTACAAGACTAGAAAATCTTTACTAGCATAGGGTTCTGTGCTGTCACATTTTCTAATGGCTCAATGAGTTTGTGCAACAAATACAACATGATTCTCTTCAACTTAAAAATGTTTTCTCCCGAGGATTTGTTTCTCAGCTTTGTCCCTTTGGTCCTTCCTTCAGAAAAACAAGGAAATGTAATGTCATGATGATACAGTGCAAGGATGACATAAAAAATCTTTTTCTGCCAAAGGCACCATGAGCAAGTTCATGGATTAAAGATACTTATCTGAATTTCTTGCTTTAAGTGTTAAAATGTTTCAGGGTGCATAGAATATGAAATATTAGATGATGATATATATTGTGTGTTTGTGTGTGTTGCAGCAATGGTACACCAGCACTATGAACCTTATAGGAACATGGTTAACTGACCGTATGGACCTTCAGCTCCACGTTTATCAGCTGAAAATTCTCATCAGGATTGTCAAGGTTAGGATGGCCACTCTGTGTTCTCTAAATCACAGATCTAAATATCAGTAAAATGCTTCCATCACAATGTTATATGAATATTTAATGCAATACTAAGTGATCGGGATCAGAACATCCCTAAAAGCAAGTATATATTGTAATAAGCTGATTGCCCAAACGGCCTATGCCGACAGCTATACCTGTCACCTGAAACATTAAAATATGTGATATATGAGATAGATTCTATCACTAACAGAAGACCAAACTGGTTGTAATCTTTTTAAACAGACATTTTTTATGCCAAGGACTTTGGACCACTTTCTCAAATTATTCAATTACGCATTTTTTCTTACACCCAGGACTTTAATAATAACTGTAATGAATTTATAGTGCACTCAGAAAATGCTCCAAAAAGATAACACCAAAATAAAAGATATAGCAAAAACTGAAAAGCTTTTATCATCATATCATTTCAGCTGTAAACCAAAAGCAAACAGGAGATGTGACCTGTTTTATTGTAGCTACATGTGATACAGATAGTGATGCAAAGTAAGGTGATAATACTAAAGCTTAATGAAGATAGTTAGTCTGGTTTTCAGTCTTGTCTGAAATATGCCTGGGATATTTAGTCTAGTATTGTACAATGACTGAAAGTAACTCATTATATAGGCATCCCTTTTGAGCAAAGACATCCAGGCAAAATACCATCAGTTTTTGAATGTCTGTCAACTGCTTCTGATTGTTTTGTTTGTGATAGAAAAAGTACCGTGACTTCCGTCTTCAAGGGGTGCTGGACTCTACATTAAACAGCAAGATGTATGAGACTGTGAGAAACCGTCTGACCCTGGAAGAAGCTACAGCCTCAGTAAGGGAAGGAGGGATGCAAGGCATTTCCATGAAGGACAGCGATGAAGAGGACAATGATCACTAGATCCAAATGCCTCAAAATTTCCAGAATCTAGCTTTTGTGAAGGTGAGAAGCCCATACTACCTAAGAACCCATGCAGCCTTTCCATGAGGTTAAAACAGACTGACCTAACATCCAGCATGTTCTTGCTTTGTCAGTATTTAATTCATGTAATACACATTTTGGTCACAATTGATGCAAGGTGAAAATGAAGACTTATTACCTGTGAGCATGTCCTATCAATGCTCATTGAGCTTTAAACTTAAATTTACAATTAACAATAGAGTAATAATAAAAAATGGTATCTTAAATCACTGATTTCTTCTGAAATTTGACCAAATACAGTGCTGTGAAAAGTACAAATTATACAAAGATAACCAGAGTAAATACAAAATGCAGCTAGGAAGGGTTTACAAAGCCATTTCTAAGGCTTTGGGACTCCAGCTAATCATAGTGAGAGCCATTATACTCAAATGGAGAACACAGACCACTGGTGAACCTTCCCAAGAGTGGCTGGCCTATTAAAATTACTCCAGGAGCTCATAAAAGAACCCAATACAACATCTAAAGAACCATGGGCCTCACTTGCCTTAGTTAAGATCAGTCGGGGGCCGCTGGTGGTGTAGTGGTAGCGTGCCCGTCCACGAACGCAGGGGACGCCGGCCTGACTCCTGAGCTGGTTGTCTTAAGATGACTTGCATGTCTTCCCTCGCTCTCTCCCTGATTTCCTGTCTCTCTCTCCACTGTCCTATCAATAAATGCAGAAATGCCCAAAAAATTAAAAAATAAAAAAAAAGATCAATGTTCATCATTCAACAATAAGAAAGACTGGGCAAAAATGGCATCATGAGAGAGTTCCAAGGCAAAAGCCACTGCTAACCAGAAAGACACAAAGGTTCATCTTACATTTGCCAAGAAATATCTTGACCCAAGACTTTTGGATAAATATTCCTTGGACTGAGGAGACAAAAGGTGTGCATCCCATTACCTCTGGTGTGAAACTAATGCAGCATTTCATATAAAGACCATCATACTAATAGTCAAACATAGTGGTGGTACTGTGATGGTCTCTGGGGCTGCTTTGCAGCTTCCGGACCTGGCCGACTTGCCGTAATTGGTTTGAACCATGAATTTTGCATTCTACCAAAAAATCCTGAAAGAGAAATTCCAGCCATCGGTTTGTGACCTCAAGCTCAAGTGCACTTGGGTTATGAAGCAGGACAACGATACTAAACACCTCAGCAACTCCACTTTGGAATGGCTAAAAAAAACAGAATTAGGGTTTTGGAGCAGACTGGTGAGTGTCTGGACTTAAATCCAGAGGACTTAAATTGAGATACTGTGGCATGACCTTAAACAGCCCCTTCATGCTCCAAAACTCTCCAATAAGGCTGAATTAAAACAAAAAAGAGTTCCTCCACAACGATGTGAAAGACTCATTGCTAATTATCTCAAATGCTTGATTACACTTGGTGTCACTAACCAGTTACTAGGCTTAGGGGGCAATTACTTATAGGGCCAGGCAGGTATGAACAGCTTTTTTCTTTTAATTAATGAAATCATCATTTAAAAACTGCATTTTGTATTTACTTGGGTTATCTTTGTGTAATATTAAAAATTGTTGGTTGATCTGAGTTATTTAAGTGTGACAAATATGCAAAAAAAAAAAAATCAGGAAGGGGGCAAATACATTTTCACAGCATTATTCCAGAATATCCACGTTTCCAGAATATCAAAAGTGGATCACCAGGTTACAGGTGTGTTTAAGACAAGAACAAATGTGACTGTGAACACATAACATAAGGGAGTCTTATTAAGAATATGATAAATAGGCAGGTGATTGTATCTATATGAAGTCTGTCTTTAAAAGGCATGAAAACTATCATGTTGCACCTTAATGCTGTGCAGTTCAAAATCCCTGTGGTCTTTGAATTCAGCTTTGCTGTTATTTTTTGCTAAGATTTATTTCACCTTTTGTAGAAATATATATATATAACATTAGTACTCTCTCATTTCTGTTGGAAAAGCACCAAATGAAACACTAGTGATCCAGGGAATCCATTCAATGCTAATAAATGCACGATCAGCTTATTATTGAATTGATGGCACTAAAACCAATTTTTGGGTAAGATCTGACTTTTCATTTCAAAACAACAAATGTAAACAACATCATTATATATTTCCAAAATGACTCCTAAATTTTCTTAAGCAATATGAACATCTTGCCCTCAAGTATATGAAGGCATCTTAGTGCTTTGCTAAAAATGTGCAGTGAGTGCAGCTATTGTGTGTGGCATTATAAAAGGTGTGAAAATTAATATATTACTTTCTTTGGAATAGGACTGCATTATTTCTCAACAACAAAGTCCAATTTTTAAAACAATGTAGTGTGATATAATATGACGGTCTTTGTCAGCTTTAGTAATGCAGTGGCAAGGGCTACACAGTCTTTTAGCCTTCAAACATCTCAACATCTCAAGTAAGAGAAGTCTCATTGTTTGCCCTCGTACATGGTGTCATTTCAAATCATTATTATTTAATCTCTATATTCTACTAGTAAAACAGTTAGGACTAATACAGGTCTCAGCATTAGCATGCATGCATGCATCAGTTCTATAAAATCACAGCTCAAAGCAAAAATCTTGCTCCTCTACTTAGTCTCTGATTAAGATGGCAAACATGTATTTACTAAGATGTGAAAATCTTTGTTCTAAATCCATTAACCCAGTTTATGGTTCTGCACTGGATGTTTGTGCAACCGTCTGCTGTGTATTTGCAGAACATGCTCCCAAGTGCACATGGATATTTTATAAGTTGATGCACAATAAAAAGTTAGTCCAATTGTAACAAGTGTAGGAGAGCTTGACACTGTGTTGTCTCTCTTCATTCTGACACTGGAAGACAGCAAGTCACTAAAGCTGTGCAAATACTATTTCAGTATACCGTACTTTAAATCAAAGCTCCAATAGCAGTATATAGAGACTGCAATGTTCATCAAACCCTAAAAATTAAAAGCAGTGGACTGAAAACCCAGAATGACAGTTTACCTTTTAATTAAAAGGCTAAGTACAATCAATTTGAAACTTGAGGATCCAATGACACATTAATTTTATTAACATGTAAGCACTTCAAGACTGTTTGCATGAGATGTGAAGGCAAAAAGGAAGAGTACAAAATAAATATTGGGCATGGTATATGTTTTGTGTAGTGATATTGCAAGACAGGATTATGAATTAAAGAGAGTATGAATGTCTGTCAATTTTAAAATGTCATCTGATGGCTTGAGTAAAAATGGTTTTAGGCACTGAATGCTACATTTTTATTAACACCTTTTATGAATGCCAGAAGTTCCTCCATAAAAGCATGAATTTTTATATTTATCAAAGAAAGTGATATTGTGCCACTAATATAAGAATCATGTCAAACCACCAACAGATAAATCAATGACTTGCTTGATTTCTACAACTTAACACCTCTGACATTTCCTTTCTTTAGTAAATAAATAGAAAGCAAGGCAATAGACACATAATTTTGGTTTATCACACTCACATCTGTTTTCAATTTTTTTCACATTTTCATGTATAAAGCAAATGTTGTATTTTAGTCAAATATAATTTAAAATAATTGATTTTATCTGTCATTTAAATTTAATCTTGTATGTACTTGTATTAGATTTCAGGATGTATGATGGGCTAATCCACATTTTTATAATGGATCTGCACGTTACTGTGTTCTGTAATGTACTCCTAGAGCCATGTGTCGTCTTGTACTGCATGTCCCAGGTATTCACTCCCCAATGTGTTTTTTGCTTCCTGTGTTACCAGTGTATTCATAGTGCTCTGCCTTCTAGAAGAACCCACAAAGGCTAAGAACGTTTCAATAAAGGTCAATGGCAAAAAAATGTTACCTTGTTTGTTAATGTTTCTGTGAATTGACTATGAATTCAGGAAAGAAATCAACTGAAATTGTCCTATTATTTCTTCAAAATCTAATTTGTCTCTATGTATGTGACACAGATAAGCTTAGTAAATAATACAATTAGTTTCAGTACTTCATTGTTATTTGTAATATTTTTCACTCACTTTTCAACTACAAACCACTTACACAGGGATGTTGTGGCAGTACACAATTTAAAAAAATGCAATTTGTTAATCTCTAGCACAGACCTCCCTCCCCAATAGCAGCATTTTCTTGAGAAAAAGCACCTGAGATTAATATTGTGGATTAAAGCATCCATCATCTTGAGAAGCTGATACTACTGTCCAGAAGGAGATTGAAAGAATTGACAGATATCAAATCAGCAACGACCAAAATAAAATCAAGAGCCCAAGACCAAAGTTAAGACGAAGGTCACGTGGATTAGATTAAATTTAATCTTAAATTAAAAAAGGAAAGGATATCTTTTTATTATTTTACACAAAGAATATAAATCCCTCTCATAAGACAAATACGATGAGAGTGGAAGCAAACTATTTGTGAAATTTAAATTTCTTCGTGGATGACACAAATATTCCTTCAAAAAATGGGGCTTAACCATACGCAGTTATTTTCCCATATTTAGTCTGTTTTTCCTTTTTGTAAGTGGACAGATGAACCACGAGACATGGTTAACAAAATAGTATTGCAGTATTAATGGCACTTCAAAGGAGCCAGTTATTCTGCCTCATAAATTCTGCTTACCTTGTTCCAGCAGAGTTATAAAAATAGACCATCACCATCACCTAGAGCTACAGTATGTTAAGAAATCATAATTTCTGCCTCACTTGAGGCAGTAATACAAATTTCATTGATAAATATAAATTTGATTTATTCATCTTATCTTCAGACTCCGCAAAGGATAGGTAACAAGAGAATTGCCTAAAATTGGAAGGGATGCTTAAACAATGGGAAAAAAAGATTTTTCTGAGAAGGTCTGGTACAGTTGCTCCAAAGTTTATAACTGAAGCATATGCCATAATTTTTATATAAGCCAATTGAAGTCGATTGAAACACCAGATTATAACATGAACATAGTTTCATAGTTTGTTAAAAGGGCTCTTTGCATTAATACAACAGAGACATGACATGCTCCTAACCTTAAGGATATTCTTTCATATTGTATGCACAGAATAACAAAAAAGAAACACACAAAACAGCCTACCTATTTTAACATCAAGTCTGCAGCGTTGGTACACTGTCTTGGAATATCATTCATTTAATTTCCCCAATATCCAGGCACAATTGGGCATTTCTGTGTAGGAGGCAACACCAGGACAGACTAATGGGGCTGGAGATTTATGCTGGCACGTACTGAGCTCTTTGGCTTTTAAGCTCCAATCAAGTGTGGAAATAGGAAACGATAACTGTATCAAAATAAAAAGAATCTCCAACTGACCATCACAGTGAGAACTAGTACGAGTCTTAGTACTGACAGGGCACTGCTGTACTGCAGGGAGGCCTGCAGTAATATGAATGTGAGAACAAGCCATTCCAACACACTGAGCCCATCAAGCCATGATACATGTGGGTAATGACAATAGGAAAATGAAAACGTGAAGAAAGAAACCAGACTATGTGTACGCATTCAAGCTACCATATAAATTGGTCTGTGATATCTGGTAAAGAGGCATTTCACTTTTACAATACTCTTCACAGTGTTCTTTAAGTTAAAATAGCCTTAGAATAGAGTTGGTTTACATGCCAGGAGACATGTGGTTATTTTAGTACACTGGCTTTGCATGCCAGAAGAGTCAAAATTGCCTGCCATTTTAGAGGGCAGGTAAATGTCAGATCCATTTAATAAAAGCGGCTCCCAAAGCCTCTTATGTTTCCCTCCCTATCCACCAAACCCTTCTTATCATAGCCTTAAGAGGGGACAACAAGCCTGCTGATTAATTTTAGAGCTTTTCCATGAAAAGAGTAGCTTACAGTTTTAAAAAAAAAAATCATATAATTTTAAGCAATACATTGGGGAAGACTGTATACCTTAGGGATGAATATTACACAGAACCGATTGTCCTGTTTCATGGTCATAAACTGTAAGCCCAACAGTATTACAGTCTTTACTTGAGACTGATGAAGACACTGTTATTATTAGATGGATGTCAGGAGTTAATCCTCACTCTTGCAGACACATTTGGTAGTGCAGTTATTACACAAATTAAACTTTAACTGTGGGTGAGATTGTTTTAGTATAGTATTCAAGTATACTATTCAAGATAATAGAATGGAAAGAGGAAAAAAAATTCGGAACCATTTTGTCTTTATTTATTCATTAATTCAGGTATTTATTTAAGAGTTACAATAAATTTTTGCACCTTCGTACCTTGAAAACTGCCACAATTATCTACAGATCTCTGAAATTTTCACATATAACCCCTAGCTCCTTCATACCTTAAAGACCACATAGTACCATATCATCCCAATAGAGCACTTCGCTCTCAGAGTGCAGGTCTACTTGTGGTTCCCAGAGTTTCCAAAGGTAGAATGGGAGGCACAGCCTTTAGCTATCAAGCTCCTCTCCTGTGGAACTAGCTCCCAGTCTGAGTTCAGGAGGCAGACACTCTCTATACTTTTTAGTCTAGACTTAAAACCTTCCTTTTTGACAAAGGGTTACCTAAGGTAACCCTGAACCATCCCTTACTTATGCTGCTTTAGGTCTAGACTGCCTGAGGACTCTCCATCAGTACAATGAGCTCCCATACCCTACCCTACCCTAACCCTTCCCTCCCTTCCCTTCCGCTCCCCTACACTCCTCTCCTCCCCCCTCATATGTATATTCCACCATTGAATGTCATTAACTTTGTGCTCTCTCTCTCCCCTAGTTTGTGATCTCTGTCCTCTCTCTCTCGGTACCCTCTGTAGGTGTCCATGGTGTCCTGGAGCTCTATATTGCTGATGTGCAGTTACTGGCCGAATCAACCTACAGTGTCTATTTGTTGTTTGTTGTTGCTGTTCTTTTCTCTCTCCTCTAGCCACTCACCCCAACCAGTCGAGGCAGGTGGCCGCCCAAACTGAGCCTGGTTCTGCTGGAGGTTTCTTCGGTTAAAGGGAGTTTTTCCTGTCGCCAAGTGCTTGCTCATAAGGGATTGGGGGGGGGTGGGGGGTTTGCATGCTGGTTGTTTGTTTATTTTTAGTTTTGTGTTGTGTTGTTTTGTGTTGTGATTTGGTGCTATACAAATAAAACTGAATTTAATTTAATTGAACTGAATAGTTTGCTACTGTCAATTCTTCATATACATAAATAAATACATACATACATAATTTTACTTTAAAGAAATTTTAATTTAAAAAAAACTGAATAAACTAACATGCATGGTGGCTGAGTGGTTAGCAGTGTTGCCTCACAGCAAGAAGGGCCTGGGTTTACAACCTGTCAGGGACCTTTCTGTGTGGAGTTTGCATGTTCTCCATGTGCTTGCGTGGGTTTACTCCGAGTACTCCGGTTTCCTCCCACAGTCCAAAAAATGTATGTTAGGCTGATTGGTGACTCTAAGTTGCCCATAGGAGTGAATTTGAGTTTGTGAGGTTGTTTGTCTTTGTGCAACCTGCGATGGACTGGTGACCTGTCCAGGGTATACCCCTGCCTTTCACGTTGAGTTGTTTCAGTCCCTCACTGATGCAGAAAAGAAAAATGGGTCACAAAGCTAAACATTCATAAATATGCCATTTGCACAAAAATTGCACTTCCAAACCGGCCCCTTTTTTATTCATCAGAATCTATAGTGATTGACAAAATCTTTATATACAAGGAGTCCAGATCTTTTGTATGGATATTCCAATTGAGTGCTTCTAAATTTGAACTAGTGCAGCTTAGGCGTAACCCAGGAGGCAGAGGGGCCTTATGTAGTACAGAATTATATTAAGATACCAGGTCAGCAGGAATAGTTAAATGATCAATGCTGGGTAGATTAATAATTGCGGTTGCCAAAGTGGAAGTATTAATATTTTTAAGTGGCAAATAGAAACATTGTCAGGTTTACGCTACACTGACTCGGTTCTTTTCCCTGAAGGCAATGAAACACACGACAACTTTGTACCGAGTATATGCCTGCAAGTGAAAAAGGCCTCAGTTGCAGACGGAGAGAAGAGACTTTCTTCTCTCCCCCATGCGACCTTGACTCTCCTTTGCCTCCTTTCACTGAGCAGTCTTTTATTTTTATAGTGAGGAACAAACAAGGCACATGATGCGTGGGTGCAGTTAGAAGTTTCAGCTTATCATTTACACAGGTCAAAAGGTTATGTGGTTTATCTGGCAAAACAGACACCTGCTAAAACATCTTACACAAACATGGTATTGTCTTCAAATCTTGTTACACAATGACAATTGAACTATTGACCCCATGACCCCAACAAACATTTTTGGACAGATTTGCATAATGGCATATCAAGTACCATTACACAACAAAACACAACATAGTGGTTACTATGTTGTGTTTTAGCCTCCAATGAGCTATAAAAGCTACAAAACTATTCTCCTAACTGATGAACTTTTAATGTAGGATTAATACAACTTTATAAGTATGAGCAGATATCCAGAATAAAATTTGCTTGAGATATCACTGTAGAATGCAATTAGAAAAGAAAAAATAAATTACTTATAATTATAACTTTATTGATTGATTGATTAATAACTATATTATGGTGAAGAAATGACCCAGGAAATAAAAGTGCCTCACAAATACTGTATACTGAAACAAATATGTGTGTGTGTGTATGCGGGTGATGACAAAAGTGTAGCAGTGTGACAGGTCACATGGCAGCTTGGCGGATGTGGGGCATTTAGGAGGCCAGGTGAAGACCTGACAGGATGGAAAACCAGGCTGACAAAAAGACTCACACAGGAATCTATTCAAACAGTCAGTTTTGCTGTTCCCAGCACCAAACATGTCTTGACACACCAGGTTTTCCTCTTTGTTGGGAGGAAAAAAACTTTTCTTCTTTTTTCAATACAGGCAGAGGGAGTTGGCAGACACAGACCACTGGGTATGAAGTCAACAATTACAGTTTTGGTTGTCACAAAGCCAGAATTCAGATTTTAATATAAGTTTTATTATTTGAAGACCGATAAGATATGAGCATGTAAAATGATTTGATTCACTATTTGTATGTAAAAAAAAAAAAGTGGTGCCATGACTCGGATCCAGATCGCTCAAACTGGTCCATCATTCCTGGTGTTGTGGATCATCATCAATTTGGTCACAAAAGGTTGCTGCATTCACACAGACTGCTAATAAAGGGTTGTTTTGTTTGAGAGAAGTTAAAAGAAAAACGGGAAAGAAGGACATTTAACCACAGACATCTTGCGTCTATATTTCCAAGTTAAAAGTGTAATCTTGTTATATTGTGTTTTATTGAGTATGTTGTAACAAAATGACATACATTGTTAGTGAGGTGGAAAAGCAAAAAGTTCCCACAGAAACTCTTTCTTTTGGTGTGGGTAGAGGAAGACTTAGTAATGAGGAAGTCCAGTTCAAGGTGCACATAATGTAAGCTCACCTGCTTACTCTTCCACTCGTATTCTTGGAAATTTGGCTGCTGATACTAGTCAAAATGAAACTGTTTTGGGCTTTCCTTCAACATCAGACCCAGGTTTAAGTAAGACAGACTATAAGAGATCAGTTAAGAAGTGAAATGGGACAAAGAGACACACCAGGTCAGAGTGGTGTAGGCCAGCTGTCCAGTGATCTCATTAACTTGTCTGGTGTAAAGTTTGTCCTCCAGCTAGACATGATACAGCCTCCAGTTTTCAGAGGAGATGGACTGGGAAAAAAAAAACAGTATGTAAGTGGCAAGAATTGTTGGAACTTTATTTAAAAAAGAGAGCCACACTCTTTAATGAGCAGTATTTGGAAATAATGTCAAAGGTAATGGCTTAAGGATGTAGTACAGATATCTCTGTGAAGGAAGCCCCAGGAAAATCCTGAAATCATCTATGACATCCTTAGACAGCATTTTAGCAATGTTGCCCTGATTTCTACGGTACTATCCTGTTGAGACACCAGTTGAGTACTTGTTACAGTTAAACAAAGCTGTTGATGCAAAAGAAGTGGGATTAAAAAAACTGGGGCAGCATATGGGAGATCTATGTCAGGAGACGGCCATTTTTAAGCTTAAAGCTCTCAGTAAATGGACTGCTAGTGAGGTCCAAGAGCACATTGATTATTATCAGACAGAGAAATGAGCAGACTCTCTCCTTCCACTCTCAGCTGCAGTTCATGTCCAAATGCCTGATCCCAACCCTAGAGAAATTTCAAGTCATCTAGCACAACCAGCCGTACAAAATGAGGGTACATTGTGCAAGCCCTTTTGCAATGATGATTGCATAAAGATGTTAATGAGTATTTTTGATCGTGCATTGCCACAGAATAACCACGTTGTGCATAACTCTATCAAACCTAGTGAATCCTGTTGTTCCTAGATCTCATGGAAAATTCATCTAGGTGGCAAGGAGATGAACTTCCAGATAAGACTGGGACTGTTAAAAAGTCAGTCGCTCTATTAGCAAGGCAGGAAACATTAGGTTTTGGGGTGAACTCTCCAACAACGTCCCTATGTCACCTAGTAGTACAATCATTGTTGAACCTACCTCCTTCAAGTGAGGAATCTATCAAAGCCTTTACTCTAAAGAGAAACGCCAAGCTGGCAGACGTGTCTACCTATATAGATGTAGAGGAGTTTAAAGTTTTTCAGGGGAAAGGCCAGCCAGAAAAAGACAGGAGAAATCTGAGAGCTGCACTTTAGATCTAAAACAAAAACTAAAACAGGTGTCTGACGTTGACCTTGACCAGTGCCGCACTAGCCACACTGATAAAGAGAAGGTGGTTGCACTACTTGAGAGATACAATGACATTTTCTCCAAACATCCACTAGATTTTGTGCATCATATCAGACTTACTGATGAGAAACCATTTCATCTATCTTAAGTACCCTATGCCCATTTCCAGAAATTGTGATAAGTGTTATCTGAGGTGGAAGAGCAGGACATAACAGGGAAATCAGGGAGTTTGCTTCCCCACTTTCCCCCCACTTTTTTGGAAAAAGGACAGGAGTTCCAGGATTCTTAAAGATGCACATCCACTCCACGCTACACTGCATTCATGACTGGAATGGGACTATACGCGTATAACCGTATACCGCAAAGCTTAGGTAACAGCCCAGCCTCATGTGGATGATGCTCAGTATATTTAGAGATCTAAACTTCAGTAGCCTCCCACGCTATCTCGATGATTTGTTGGTGTTTGCTGCACCGGAACAAGAGGCTCTGGAGAGATTAGATGTTGTTTTCCAGCAACTGAGATTGCATAACCTTAGACTGAGTCCCAAATGTCATTTGATGAGGTCATCAGTCAAATTTCTCAGCCACATAATATACAAGAATGATGTTGCTGTAGATCCAGCAAAGGTTGAAGTCATATCAAAGATGACAAGGGCTGACATCATGGAAGATGATGGCTGTACACCATCAGAAAAAGAATAACGCCTTTTTGGGCATTGTGTTATACTATTAACTCTTGATTCCTAACTGCTCCAGTTTAGCCAAGCCATTGCCCTTACCTCTGACCAAAAGAGACGTGGTAGAGCCAAACCAAACACCAACAGCTTAAGCCCTCTGACTGGACAGGAGAGTGTGAGGTTTCTTTGTCTAACCTCAAGGATGGTCTTTAAAACTGTGTTGTCCTTTCACATCCATATTTCTCTTGGCTTCTGATCAACTATACAATCAAATCAAATCAAGCTGTTTTATCACAGGTAGCCAGCACCTGCGATAAAGGGTCAGCCAGAAGAGGGTCCAGCCCATTACTTTTGCAAGTAACACCCTGAGCACATCTCAAAAGAAATACCTAGCCCACAGCCTTGCATGTTTGGCCCTGAAATGGAGTGTGTGCAAGAAATTCAGTCATTAGTTAAGAGGCCATTCATTCACCATATGGACGGACAACCCTCTTACTTACATAATGACAAAACCTAAGTTAGACGCCTGTGAACAACACTGGGTGTCCAAACTCACCGCCTATATATTTAACTTGAAACACATCCCTGGGACAAAGAATGTTTGTTCTCTCAGCAGAGACCCTTTCGCTAAACTGTTAGCAAGAGACTGAATAATATGACCAACTTGGTTGCTCTGTTGCAGATGTAAGTGCACATAATCAGTGGGAGGTTGACATGAGAGCTGTGCAGCTCATGCAGGCAGTTAACAGTATCTTACCACCTGGACAAGACCCACTTCCTGTGTTCACACTAAGAGAGCTACAGCATAGTCAAGAAAATGATTCCTCTATATCCATACTCATGCTATTTATCAGCCATAAGAACCGTCCATCCAGACGTGACAGTGTTATTTTAGCCAAAAGCTTTGGTGCTTTCAAGCAGTGTTCATTTCGTTGAAGAAATATTTTCGTTATAATTTTCGTCAATGACAAGTTTTCACTGACAAAAAAACGAGACGCTAACTAAATAAAAATTAAGTGATGATGATGAAAATTATAATTAAAATATACTGACATTTTCGTTAACTAATAAAAACGAGGCAAAAATGTGAGTGAGGGACGTTTTTAAAAAAGATCCAATCAGACTTAATCTTGTAAGACACATTTGAAAAGTAACTGATCCACCTGGCGACTCGGGATGTGCGAGTACACGACATCATCTTGCATACATTGGGTTTCTGTCTGACTTAAACTGTAATGAAATGGCAACAGCTGGGAGAAAACAAAGAGAAGATATATGGGTCAGTTTCACGTTTGATGCAATGGCATTACTGCTAAATACAGTTTTTCTTTTAAATATTTTGGAGTTGCACTGTTGCTTTAAAGAATGAAGAATGTCATATGGAAGTTATAAACAATGCATATCTAATTTTTTGTCTTTTATGGAAAGGCTATATTCCATATATCTAATGAAACTTGTTTTTATTTAATTTTAATTTAGAATATTTTGTATATTACAATAGTTTAACTAAATTACACTTAAATCAAACCCTGATACTGATTTTAGTCGACTAAAATCTTATGCTATTTAGTCGACTAAAACTAGACTAAAACTAAAAGAAAGCAGATGACTAAAATATGACTAAAACTAAAAATGCATTTTAGTCAAAAGACTAAGACTAGCGGTCCAAGGGCAGCTCCGGAGCAGCCCGGAGAATTAGCCTGGGTGACGGTCCGAAGGAAACATACTCCTAAGCAGAAGCCCACGGCTCATCACCTGCCTGTTCATGTTTCTAATAGATTTTCCCCGCTCAGCGACACACCCGCTGAGAAACCGACTCTGATAATTGGCGATTCCATAGTCAGGAACGTGAAGCTAGAGACACCAGCGACCATAGTCAAATGTATTCCTGGGGCCAGAGCGGGCGACATCGAGTCAAATCTGAAGCTGCTGGCTAAGGCTAATCGTAAATATGGGAAAATTGTTATTCACGTCGGCAGCAATGACACCCGATTACGCCAATCGGAGGTCACTAAAATTAATGTTGAGTCGGTGTGTAACTTTGCTAAATTAATGTCGGACTCCGTAGTTTTCTCTGGACCCCTCCCCAATCTGACCAGCGATGACATGTTTAGCCGCATGTCGTCGTTCCGTCGCTGGCTGTCTAGGTGGTGTCCAGCAAACGATGTGGGCTTCATAGACAATTGGGCCACTTTCTGGGGAAAACCCGGTCTGATAGCGAGAGATGGCATCCATCCCACTTTGAATGGTGCAGCTCTCATCTCTAGGAATTTGGCCGAGTTTCTTAGCCGACCTAAAGCCTGACAATCCAGGGTGGGGACCGGGATGCAGAGACTCAGTCTAAAACGCTTCTCTGCAGTTTCCTTAGAGCCGCCGCCCCCTTCAAACCACATAGAGACTGTGTCTGCCCCTCGAACATATAAATCAAACAAATCAGAAGTTAACAGAAGAGGAGTTATTCATAAAAACTTAATAAAAATTAAGACCACTCCTCTTATTGAACAGAAAAACAGAACTGTCAAATGTGGATTATTAAATATTAGGTCCCTTTCTTCTAAATCTCTGTTAGTAAATGATTTGATAACTGATCACCAAATTGACCTACTTTATCTTACTGAAACCTGGTTACAGCAGGATGAATATGTCAGTCTGAATGAATCAACCCCCCTCAGTCATAAAAATTATCATGTTCCTCGAAGCACAGGTCGAGGTGGAGGAGTAGCTGCAATCTTCCAGTCAAACTTATTATTAAACTTTCATCCTCAGAACAGTTATAACTCATTTGAGAGCCTCACTCTTAGTCTCTCACATACAAACTGGAAAACACAAAAACCAGTTCTACTTGTCATTTTGTACCGTCCACCTGTTCCTTACTCAGAGTTTTTAACTGAATTCCCTGACTTCCTGTCTGATTTAGTGCTTAGATCAGATAAAGTCATTATAGTGGGAGATTTTAACATTCATGTAGATGTTGAAAATAACAGCCTCAGCATTGCATTTAATTCTATATTAGATTCAATTGGTTTCATTCAAAACATTAATAAACCCACCCACTGTTTTAATCACACCCTTGATCTTGTTCTGACCTATGGCATCGAAATTGAACATCTAATAATTTTTCCCCCAAATCCTGTTTTGTCAGATCATTCTTTAATAACTTTCGAATTTAAAATGATGGATCATGCAGCGTCTGGAAGAAAATTCCACTACAGCAGATGTTTATCCGACAACGCTGTTAATAAATTTAAGAAAATGATTCCATCTTTATTTGCATCTATGCCAAGTATAAACATAATGGAGGGCAGCTGCCTTAATCCTACTCCCTACCAAATTGATCATGTTGTTGACAGCGCTGTAACCTCACTGCGTGAAACGCTTGATTCTGTAGCCCCTCTGAAAAAGAAGTTAGTGATTCAGAGAAGACTAGCCCCATGGTATAATTTACATGTTCGTACCTTAAAGCAGGCATCACGAAGGCTGGAAAGGAAGTGGCGTTCCACAAACTTAGAGGAAATTTTTCTAGCCTGGAAAAACAGTCTACTAACATATAAAAAAGCTCTCCGTAAAGCCAGAACTGCATACTATTCATCACTAATAGAGGAAAATAAGAACAATCCCAGGTTTCTTTTCAGCACTGTAGCCAGGCTGACAAAAAGTCACAGCTCCGTTGAGCCCAGTGTTCCCTTAGCTCTCAGCAGTGATGAATTTATGAGTTTCTTTACAAATAAAATCACAACTATTAGAGATAAAATTCAGCAGATGCTTCCTATACCTGCAATAAATGAATCTTTTACTACAGTAGCTCTTGAATCATCTGTAGGACCTCAGTTATGTTTAGACTGCTTCTCTCCTATAGATCTCTCTGAATTTACATCAGTAGTTGCTTCATCGAAATCATCAACGTGTCTCTTGGACCCCATCCCGACTAGACTGCTTAAAGGCACCCTGCCATTAATGAACTCATCTTTATTGGACTTGGTAAATTTATCTCTAGTATCAGGCTACGTACCACAGGCCTTTAAGACTGCAGTAATCAAACCTTTACTCAAAAAGCCTAGTCTTGATCCAGGTGTCTTGGCTAATTATAGACCAATATCCAACCTGCCATTTATTTCTAAAATCCTAGAAAAAGCTGTTGCTAAGCAGCTATCAGACCACTTACACAGGAATGAACTATTTGAAGATTTCCAATCAGGATTTAGAGCACATCATAGTACAGAAACAGCACTGTTGAAAGTTACCAACGATCTTCTCTTAGCCTCAGATAATGGACTTGTTTCGATACTTGTCCTCCTAGACCTTAGTGCAGCATTCGACACCATTGACCACAACATCTTATTACAGAGACTGGAGCATGTGATTGGTATCAGAGGAACAGCGTTAAAGTGGTTCCAATCCTATTTATCGGACAGATTCCAGTTTGTTCATGTCCATGATGAAGCTTCCACACGAACAAAAGTTAGTTATGGAGTTCCACAAGGTTCTGTGCTAGGACCGATTCTGTTCACCCTGTACATGCTTCCTTTAGGATATATCATTAGGAAGCACTCTATTAATTACCACTGCTATGCGGATGACACTCAGTTATATCTATCTATTAAACCTGTTAACACAAACCAGTTAACCAGACTTCAAGCCTGTCTAACTGACATAAAGGCTTGGATGACCAGTAACTTTTTACTTTTAAACTCGGAGAAAACAGAAGTCATTATATTTGGGCCTAAAAATCTCAGAAATAACTTTTCTAAAATTATAGCTACTCTAGATGGCATAGCCCTGGCCTCCAGCACTACTGTAAAAAACCTTGGAGTTATTTTTGACCAGGACATGTCCTTTAACTCACACATAAAACAAATTTCTAGAACTGCATTCTTTCACCTGCGCAACATTTCCAAAATTAGGAACATCCTGTCTCAAAATGATGCAGAAAAACTAGTCCATGCGTTTGTTTCCTCAAGGCTAGATTACTGTAACTCATTACTATCTGGATGTCCTAATATCTTAATAAAAAGCCTCCAATTAATCCAGAATGCCGCAGCCAGAGTCCTGACAGGAACTAGCAAGAGAGATCATATTTCTCCTATATTGGCTTCTCTTCATTGGCTCCCTGTAAAATATAGAATAGAATTTAAAATCCTTCTTCTCACATACAAATCCCTTCATAATCAAGCTCCTTCATACCTTAAAGACCTCATAGTACCATATTATCCCAATAGACCACTTCGCTCTCAGAGTGCAGGCCTACTTGTGGTTCCCAGAGTTCTCAAAAGCAGAATGGGAGGCAGAGCCTTTAGCTATCAAGCTCCTCTCCTGTGGAACCAGCTCTCAGACTGGGTTCAGGAGGCAGACACTCTCTGTACTTTTAAGGCTAGACTTAAAACCTTCCTCTTTGACAAAGCATATAGTTAGGGCTGGCTTCAGGCAACCCTGAACCATCCCTTAGTTAGTTATGCTGCTATAGGCCTAGACTGCCCGAGGACCATCGGGCACTGAGCTCCCCTACCCTAACCCCCCCCCCCCCCCTCTTCTCTCCCACCTCATGTATATTCCACCATTGAATGTTACTAACCTTGTGCTCTCTCTCTACCCTAGTTTGTGCTCTCTCCCTCCCTCTCTCTCTCTCTCTCTCTCTCTCTGTACCTTCTGCAGGTGTCCCTGGTCCTGGAGCTGTTTATCGCTGATGTGCAGTTACTGGCCCCACCAACTTGCAGTGTCTATTTGTTGTTTATTGTTGCTGTTCTTTTCTCTCTGCTCTATCCACTCACCCCAACCGGTCGAGGCAGATGGCCGCCCAAACTGAGCCCGGTTCTGCTGGAGGTTTTTTTTTCTTCCGTTAAAGAGAGTTTTTTCCTCTCCACTGTCGCCAAGTGCTTGCTCATAAGGGAATTGTTGGGTTTTTAGTTTTACTTTTTGTAAAGTGCCTTGAGATGATTTGTATTGTGATTTGGCGCTATACAAATAAAAATTGAATTGAATTGAATTAACTGTAACACACCTACGAATAATGGGCCAACTCACTCGTGGTGCAACATATTTATTTTTGCAGAAGCTGCAGAAAATACAAAGAAGCATTGATTAGCAGGAGTGCACTTGTGTATGTACTCTGCCAACTCCTCACCACGTACTGACTGTTCTTCGGCTAGTGTCAGCTACTGTACTACAGTAACGAAATACTTTTAACAAACTCAGAAGCATTTGCTCTCACACGATCTAGAACAATACTGTTTCGTTATGCTTACTGTATCGTACACAAATACAATCACCGTTTCCCAACACACTTGAGAATATCACTTTTAATCTAAATGCTTTTATGAACCTAACATTATAGTTTTTATACTACTTTGTTTTAACTACATCTTCAAAACAGTTTTAATCACTAATGAATTACTCTTATGAACTGTATTCATTGTCAAAACATGTTTCAAATTAAATAGACTACTGTATTATATTCTCTTTTATCTCTTTTCACATGTCCAGCTCAACATGTGATATAGACTAAGGCACTTATAAAACATTACTACTGTTTTTATATTTTATGTTGCTTTTAATCAGCTTACCTGCAGAAACTACAAAGAAGCATTGATTAGCAGGAGTGCACTTGTGTATGTACTCTGCCAACTCCTCACGACGTACTGACTGTTCTTCTTCGGCTAGTGTCAGCTACTGATGCTTAGGGCATCAAGCTATGTTGGCGGAGTTGAGAATACCCCTTTTGCAACAGACTATAGGGATAATAGTTGGATAAACTTACACAGTAGTTTTACTAGATGTTTATATCAAAATTAAATGGGGGGCAACTGTCTCCATGCCTAATTTAATCACACAGTGCCACATAAACACAAGAGACACCAGTATATCCTTCCTGAAAGGACAAGCGAGGACAATGTACCTTCCTACACAAAGATTGTTTTTGCCAAAAATGGAGCTTTATATAAAAGAGGATGTGAAGTGCTGTCAGAGGTACATTCTGGCCAGAATTCCAGATACTTCTGCTCGTGCTCCCCTGGACAGCATTAGTACTTCTGCCCCTATGGTGTCATGCCTGGCAACTCTCTTGACCGCGTGACTTCCGGGGTCGCATTGTTGTTTTGAAGGGCCCACGTGCGGCAGGTTGCTCTCCGTTTCCTGTCGGCTAATTTGACAACATTACTCACCTGTTTGCTCTCGTATTTTCACAGCTCTTATACTCCTCGCCGACCACAATCAGATCGCCAGATTGTCTGCTTCGCCATCTACGAAGGAGCGTCACTCATACTGCCGATCCAGAAGGCAATTCATCAAGTAAGCCTTTTGATTTTGAACCTTGAGTACCAGAGTGGGCGCAATTATTGGTCCAACTTTAATAATAGAACCCTAGAACATGACATATATGTGTGCTTAGATTTCTGGAGGTCAGAGTGCTCAGTGGATGTTCTTGTTGTAACAGATCATTTTAAAAAGCTAGCTCATAATTTCCCATGTTCGAATCAAACAGCCAAACAAGTAGTCAAGAAGTTGTAGAATAATGTATTTTGTGTGTATGGCTTTCCAAAACGTTTTCAGTCTGATTGGGGGCAAACTTTGACAGTGAACTCAGTCAGAAAAGCACTGCGATACCTGGAATGTCCAAATCCCATACTACTACAGCTTACCATCCCATGGGAAATGGAGGAACTGAAAGATTTAACACTTTTGAATATGCTCCGGTCCCATCCCTGAATAGGGAAACAGAAGTGGCCTCAGCAGATACAGACTTTGACATTTGCATGAAACCACCAGATATGCCCTATTCCTGTTCCCAAGGCTCCCTGATTATCTCATGTTTAAACAGGTGCTGAATGACCCAGTGGACCACAAGAGCTATGTCGGCTCTTGAGAAAGGAAAACTTTGTAGTTAATTGTGAAAAAGTCAGAATATGGCTAGGTCATACTGTGCTGAACTTACACAGACACAAGCTTGATGAAAATTACTGAATAATCCTCGCCTAATTGTTTTCGTGTGTTTTAGACTAGAAAGCCCTAAAATGTAGCTTGCTCTGGTCATTCTAGTGACAGAATGGATTGAATGTTACATTTGTGGATCAATACAGGTCCAAATTTTGTCACAAAAGATCTAAAATTCAACTTTCTGCATTGTTTTTTGTAAGACTATGTCCAGGCGGACCTTATTGTACCATTTGGACAGTCCAACATTGGCACAATGTAACCAGATAACTTTATGGATGTTTAGAACTGTAAAACGCCACATTTTTTAAATACAAATCAACATAACTAGATAAACTACTCATAAAAGATGTATTTATTGTTAAAAAAAAAAAAAAAAAAGATGCAAAACAGCCAATAGAAGCAGTTAGTTCCTTACAATTCTGTGTTGTTCCTGTGTTATTTGGGTAGCAATCACTGCTTTATATAAATATTATAAAAAAAACAGCCCACCATGACATAAATTAAAGCACAGAGATTCAAGTGTCCATCGACCTAATTCAGCCTATAATTCTTCCTCAGAACAGCTTTATGCTTTATTCTGCCACAAGCCAACGCTAGCGCTGTTACCCTGTACAGTAAACTGTTAGCGGTATAGTAGTGTTATATTGCACTGAATCATTATCACAAATGTCCATCAAGTGTCCCATATTGCACCGCAACTTTCTATGAGTGACGTCATACTGCAAAATATGAAATATGACTCCCCACTTAGCTGCGCCCGCTGCGTGCCCAGCGTTGTCAGGGAGTACTGTAGCAGTGTGGGCCATTTAGATCCCCCCTCCCCTTTGCCCACCATACAGTGTGATACATCATTCGAAAGGGCTTTTCATTGGCTACAGCATGTTGTCAGTCATCATTGACAAACAATGCGACTGGCTGATTTTACTGTCATTAGAAGTTGTCCTCTCCCCCTGACTGGGTTTTGCTCTGAGTCGTGACTCCCATTGGTTTTCATACTGACTTACGCTGTAAAACGTAACAAACCAGTTTGATTGAGGGCTCATGTGATTCACAGAAACCTACTGAATGTAGAACTACAGTTTGTAGTGGTGAAAAAACGGCGAAAACAAGCGTGAAACAAAGGTAAGAAGTGGCGTTTTTTTTCAGTGTTTGTATTCTTGTTAAACATTGAGAAACTGTAGTTGCTCTGATAATTCAGTCCTAAATTGCTTTGTACCATTTGAATCGTGAGACTTTCTGTTTTCATTCGATATATAGTTATACAGCCCAAATACAGTTTTCGGCCCACACCTGGGCCTGGGGTTAGGAATCGGTTAAGTGAAATCACTGGTGAGATAAAATAAGCACTCCATGGGAAAATTTTCCCTAGTCACATGTTCCAGTCTCATTTCTTCAGGTTTAATGTCAGTGAAAATTGTCACCATGGGTGGGAAGTGTGAGGACAACTGTCTGTGACTTCCTGTACTGAAATGTGTGAGGCTACAGTTAGGCATGTTATTTCTTAAAGAGGTTGACACAGAACCCTGTTTAAACCTATTAAGGAATATACAAAGAAATTTGATATTATAAGGTGACTGACTCCAGTAGGCAAGAAAATTAACAGGGCAATACCATGCTACTACATAACACTAAGACTAACATATTCTTAGGGATGTCTGATGTGAACAGTTGTCATTTCACAACATCTCTTAGGTTATAACATCTAGACTCTGACTGGGCCACTCCAAAAAGCCTCTATTCAGGCAGAGAGGAAACAAAGCAACCCCAAAACATATATAATAATATTTTCATATTGTTTTTTGTTTTCTGTGTGTACCTCCCAAACAATTCAGCATTGGTTTCATAAATCCATAAAACATTGTTCCAGTAGTTTTGTGGAGTTTCAGTGTGCTCTATGACAAACTTTGCAGTCATGTTTTTTGGAGATCTAGATAATGTATAGGGATTAGTTGCTTTTGCTTGAAATTGTATAAACATCTGATTAGCTCAAACTATATACTAGTTTGCTAAAATTACATTGAAAATTTGTGGGGAAAAGGTTTGCCACATCCAACCAGTACCTGTGACCCTCACATGCCTGCAGGCAAGAAGTAAGGGTCTTTTAAATCAATGCTTGGAGTAATTGTTCTTACAGCTGAATAGAGGGGCCTGGGTTACACCAATAGGATCAATGTTTATTGTGTGGATGAGCTGGCAATTGTGCCTAAATAAACTCAAATTAGAGTATTTTTCCCTTATTTACATATGAGTAGCAACAATACAATGGATATTAATCCTTCCATGCTGAGATGCAGGTGTAAAACAAAACAAAGAAGAGTTGTTTTTCAAGGTTATTGACAGAAAAAGTAATGTTATAGCATGGCAGCATACTGACAATACTGACATACTAAGTCTATAGGGCCTGAGGTGCATCACCACCTTCCTCCACCAACAGTATAGCATAGTCAATCAGTGTGTGTGTCAAAGCTTTGTAATACTATACTATACAAAAACGTCCAATTATAACACTTCAGAAGTGTTCCCACATCCTCTCTGTGATGTCTCTTTCTTTTTGTTCACTTTTCCCAGCCACTTCCTAATTCCCTTTAGAAGCAGTGAATAATTGTAATGATAAATATCCCATTGGCAATTTTTAACAGGTTAGTCAGAAGCCATTAATAGTTATGGATTGACAAAAATTTAAAAATCTGGCAGGTGCTGTTTGCTTTTTATTTGGTATAAAAATTCGTAAATTATTTATTAACCAATAATTGCTATCTATCACCCATTTTAGACACCCATTTAGAACATGGCTGCTTTTGTTCAGTTACTTAAAGAAAAACAATTATTATTTTTATATTATATTAATCTTTTATAGTGTCATTTGTCTTTTTGATGATACAGTTTTAATATGAGAATGGTATTAAAAATAATGAAATATTAGTTGCAGCTAAAACCCTGTGAAATATTATAATATGATAGATCTGCATGGAAATATTTTCATTTTGTTCGTGTTACCCACCTTTCTCGTCCTCCTTTTTACTGCCCACCCTCTCTCAACCTGTGCAAACGTGCTGTATGAAGTTTTTTCTCCCTCTAACTTGCTGGGAGTCCCTTAGATAAAATGGCCTGCAAACACATGAATTCAACGCGGCCCTTGTTGCGAATAGAAGAGAGGCTGCTGCTCATTGTAACTCCCACACAACACGGCGGATTCCAGCAAACTTTTTGTATGGCTCTTTAGAGGGGGAAAAACTCTTTTCATTTGTCCTTGTATACCTCTGACCAAGCTAAGTCTTTTCTTTTTTTCCTCTCCCTCTTTAATCCGTCCCTCCATTTCAGGAAGGGAAAAAAAACACAAAACCAGGTTCACGCAGTGCTTTAGTCGCTAAAAGTGAAAGAGCTTGTGATTTTTCTTTCCTTTTCCCCTCCCTGTGCTGAGTTGAGCCTTGAATCGCTATGGAAAATTGATTCTTTTGAATAGAGGGAAGAAGGAACAACGTTTAATAGGATCCAAAAGGAGTCTCTGCAGGTGGATCGTTCTGTTGCACGTCCTTGAATTTGTACAACTAGTAGGCTAAGTAAGTATAAGCCGGCGTGGAAATGGGGGGGATTAGCAGCTTTCTCCGGACAAAAACAAAACAAAACAAAAAACATTATTACTAGGTTGTTAACCTCATCTAAGCAGCAGAGCGACTCCAGTTTAATGCGTGACATTATTAAATCATGGCAGTTGTACTAACCAGAAATATTTTCATATTTAGGCCTATATGTCGAAGTTGACACATGGTAGCCTATAGCTTATAACCCGTGTCACCCCACTATATATTTTTTTCTTGTCAGGGCGTTCAGGTTGATGAGGGCGTCTCCCTGTCATCCAGTTAAGAGTTTGGGTGCCTGCTGATGTCAGGAGACAGTGATCCATGCTGAGGAGGGGCGGCCGCTGCCAACGTGACAGAGAGCAGTCGGCTGGTTTCTCCACACCCATCTGACCATTAAAGAGGTAAACTCCAGCACTCAACTTAATGCGTTCGCTTTCTGCAAGAGCTCTGACTACAACCGTTTTGTCTTTTTGTTCTCCTTTCCCCTCTTCCTCCTCCTCCTCCTCTTCTTCTACATCTCTGTAATGTCCTGTTAATTTTGTGTGCACTAGTTAATGAGCATTAATCCATCACCCCTGGACGCTATTGTTGCAGGGGGGTGGCCATTTGAATGCAAATGCGTGACACTGTGACAGCAAGGTGCTTATTAAACTGATGTGTCCCCCTGTCTTTTCTGCTGGGAACTCAGGAGAGTGAAAAGACGCGGGGCAGGTCGGAATACTGGGAGTTGCTCACACTAAGTTCTGCTGTGCTGCAAACAACAACAAAATGGCAAGTTCTGCATCACTGGATACGGTTATGTCCTGCGGTAGGACCGGATCGTCCGCGGCTCCCAAGACCTTGGCCTTCTCCATTGACCGGATCATGTCCAAGAATACAGAGTCGAAAGGAAGCACAGAGGATCGGTCAGAGGAGAAGAAGCTGCTGGGGCTTTGCTCCCCGATCCCGTGCATGATTCCGCTACAGCCCTTAAGCTATGACCTCCAAGCCAAGGCGCTGATGAACTACTCCGAGCTTTGGAGAGCCAGTTTGAGAGGGACTTTTTGCGGTTCCGCAGCTGCTACGTGCAAAGGGAACTGTGGAATGTGCGGCAAAGCCGAGCCGAGCTTGAAGCAGCCGCTGTTGACTTCGGGAAGCAGAGTGGTGAAGCCGCAGGTCATCCACCAGGCCGTGGCCGTACCAAGCGGCGGTTCGCTCTACTACCTGAACTATCTGGACTCTGCATACCAACAGTCGGAGCTGCTGGCCGGCCACTGGTTCTCGAGCCCTCAGGCCCAGGCATCACTGTCGGCACACCACCGTCTCCTGTTGCTGGAGAACTCGAAGCTGGCATGCGGGACGGGAGCCGACAAACTGCCCACACCTCAGTACCCGCACAAGGAACATTTGCCTGGGCAGCTGGATCAGATTGTGAAGGAGAATCACGGCCTGAGCTCCGAGAAGAACGGTGTCAAGACACACAGCAAACTCACCGGCAACGGCGCTGCAGATGGAAAACCTAAAAACTTCACGTGCGAAGTGTGTGGAAAGGTACATTTTTAAACTGTGTACTATGCAAATTTGTTTAGTAAAGATATTAATATTACTATGACTTTCATAAATTAAAAGTTTTTAAGTAAATAATCCAAAAGCAAAACGAGTATTGCCCCACAAAAATAAATAACTAGCCTAATAATCTAACTGATTATCGCAGTTCAGTCATTTCACACTAATCTCACTTAGTTAAATTCGCGGGTTTTTAAAAATTATTCTTAACAATTCCCCGGTGTTGTTTGCAGGTTTTTAATGCCCATTACAATCTGACCAGACACATGCCGGTGCATACCGGGGCCCGGCCCTTCGTGTGCAAAGTATGCGGGAAAGGATTCCGACAGGCCAGTACACTGTGCAGGCACAAGATCATCCACACACAGGTGAGCTACGGCGCATACAGACAGTTTTTAGCAATATGCTATCTGCCTTTCAAAATCGCATCATTCATTTGATTTTGCTTTTTTTTTTTTATAATCTCCCCGTAAAGGAAAAGCCTCATAAATGCAACCAGTGCGGGAAGGCGTTCAACAGAAGCTCGACGCTTAACACTCACGTACGGATCCACGCCGGCTACAAACCTTTCGTGTGTGAGTTCTGCGGGAAAGGTTTCCACCAGAAAGGTAAATAATCCACCCTGTCAGCTGTCATGTTTACAAGGCTCTTACGTGGAAAGAATTAAAGTGAGCATTTAGGCTAGACTTCCAAATTATTATTTTTTTAAATTTTGTCCCTAAATCTGCCCCGAAATTTTAATGGAATAACATATTCCGAAAATATCAGTGGCTCAGTGTTCTGAATTGTACAAGGTAGAATGTCCTAAATTTTATTGTCACAACGAAAAAAAATCTGTGTTATCTGAAATAATCTCATCTGTTTTTAGACTTAATACTAATGAGCCTGTTTCAAGAATCAAATGTGTTTTTTCTTGACATCTGTTGATCTCTTTCTGCAACCTACCATCCTGTTTTCCTACATGAAACAGAGAGGGACATTATTATGCATAATTTGATTGCCTTCAATTTGGAAAAAAAATATTTCTTTTTTTTATTCTTTGTTCTTTCTTTTTTAAAACAATGTCAGTTTCCACGAAGCTGCAGCCGTGCGCTGGTTCAGAATGAATTCTGTAAAGAAAGTGCAGGGAAATCCGTGTTTGTTTACCGTGGCTGAACCAAATCTTACTCGGGCAAAATCTCCCGCCTTGCGCTGCTGCTCTTAGTTATCTGTGAGAATGAAAGGGGAAATAATTGCAGGTCCATCGATAAGCATGAAGCGATAGGACATGTCATTCAACACAGACTAATTCTGCTCTAAATACGGCGATATTTGCTGTCGGTCAGATTTTTTTAAATTTAATTTATTTATTTTAAGGTGCCGTATGGCTTGATTTTGACAAAGTTTGACAATGCCTTGACCTCGGTATCCTAAACCCTGATTAATGAAAGCTAATTAGAATGAACTGATGAACTTAGAGAGTAAAAGAAAAGTGAATGAAAGATTCCCACTAAATAGCTGTCTCTCACCTTCTACTGCCTGTCTTCATCTCTTTCATGACATTATTCATTCAAATTTTGGGCTTTTTTGTTTTTCACATTATCTTGGATCAATCAGCATCATTTATTTTACTAGTTAAAATATTGGCTTCTTATAATGCACATTGCTTTACAGTTACTTATAAAGCTATGTGAGGAATTATGTTGCTGCTGCTGCTGTTTTGAGTATATTTTAATTCAGACAAACAGATGTTATCCAATTTTCATTCGATGTTTTATGTTGGAGAAAAAATAAAGTTCAGGCTGTGTTTAGTTAATTAATGTCTTAAGTTCTTTTTTCACATGGATAAATGCATATGTTATGGTATGTCATCTTCACTTGAAGTCACTTTGATGTGCTGTTATTCACACTCATTTACAGGAAAGTTTAGGTTACTGGCTTACACTTTTGGTAACACCTGGTTCTAACTTCTTCCATCTGAGGATTTAAATGCAGAGACTTCACTTCAAGGAACTTCAAGGATTTTTTTTTGACATTTTATAAATGAAACAATCACAAAACTAGTCAGGCATTTAAAAAGGTATGCAATAAATTGCAGCTGTTGCAATTTAAATACCTAGTCCTGTCATGCATGTGTTTATTTCTTTTTTTCTTTTCTTTTTCTTTTTTTTCATTTTCCAGGAAACTACAAGAACCACAAACTGACACACAGTGGGGAGAAGCAGTACAAGTGCTCCATCTGTAACAAGGCCTTCCACCAAATCTACAACCTGACCTTCCACATGCACACACACAACGACAAGAAGCCCTTCACCTGTGCCACCTGTGGCAAGGGCTTCTGCCGCAACTTTGACCTGAAGAAACACATCCGGAAGCTGCATGACAACAACTTCTCTGCAGCCACAGAGTCCTCCAGAGATGTTCAGAGCTGAGCTGCACCGATAATTCCCAACAATATTTTTAAACCCTACCTTGAACTGTTTGGCCTCAAAAAGACTGCATCCATGTTGAACAGTTTTTAAAGGTGGGTTACTCTATTAACCTGGACATGGGCCCTTAAAAAGAACAAGTACAAAGTACAAAACCATACACTTAACAGTGGGTTAAGTATTATGGAAATATTATAGGGTTATTCATTTGTGCAGGCTAAATTTCTTCCTGCATTGCCAGCTACAAGGGGAGAAATAATCTGTCTCCATGATAGAACTGTAAATAATATGATACAGAAACAAAAAAATGTTATTTAAAATGTGAATTGTCTGAGGACCCTGTTGCCATGTTCTGTCATTTCACAGGAAAAAAAAGTTAATGTAAATAAATAAGTTATTACTTATAATGAAAAATGAATGTTTGAGCCCTGGTGTTTCCATTATATGAAGGCATTTGAGAAAAAATTTTGCATGAAATTTGTCTAAGTTTAAAAAAAATTAAGTAGGGATTTTAGCTAATGGGGACAATATTTTAGAAAAGCATACTATTTTTAGTAAAAAATAGCATGTACCAAATTAGGGGATAAAACAACGCAACAACATAAAAAAAACAGTTGGAAATTTGTTGAGATTATGTGCTGTATTTTGTGAATTGTTCTTTATGTTGGGCAGCCCCGTGTTGGTGGTTAGCACTGTTGCCTCACAGCAAGAAGGCTCCTGATTCTAAACTCGGCAGGTGCTTTTCTATGTGGAGTCTGTAAGTTCTCCTCGTGCTTTCACGGGCTTTCTCCGGGTACTCCCACAGTCCAAAAACATGTATGTCTGGTTGAGTGGTGATTTTAAATTGCCCAATGAGGTGAGTATTAGCGTGTGTGGTTGTTCATCTATATGTGTGGCCCTCCGATGGACTGATGACCTGTCCAGGGTGTACCCCTGCCTTTCCCCCGAAGACAGCTGGGATAGGCTCCAGCAGAACCCCGTGACCCTAAATTGGAATAAACTGGTATAGATGATGGATGGATGGGTTTTTTGACTTTGTTCATTTGTTTTGCAGATATATTTTCTAATTTGATTCATTTGCTTTATTAGATTTGTTGCTGTGCTTTGAATAGTTTCAAAAGGGTCGTTAGATTTAAACACAAAACTTGTCACGTTAATGATAGAATAGTATGAAGAATTGCATGGATGCTTGTTCATCGACGACACTGAGACATTACTGTAGAGCCAAGCATTTTTTTAAGTGTTGTCAGAAACCCACATATGGACCCAGTCTGGCTCTACTGTATGATCTGCAGCTACTTCACCATTTATTGACAGACACGAGCTTTATAATTCAGCATTCACACTTGACTCCTGGGTAATGATCAGAGATAACATGGGCCCTTGAAAGCGAATTACATGAACTAGTTAAAAGGCCTCGGGAGGGTTGATTATTGAGGGGGTGGAGATCGCATCCGGAGCCGCTCATCAGAACGGGAGATAATGGAGCACTCAGGCCACAGCTCCTCATCTGGGCCTCCGCGTTAATAGACCACAAGTTATTCTCCGCACGGCTCCTGGAACAATATTATCCCTGCACACATTCTGTCGAGAGGCTGATCCGTGCTCCCAAATGGCGCTTTTTCTATTAACAGTCAATTAGTGCTAAGCCGGGCCGGCCAGGCCCGCAGTAGCCTGACAGGGCTAATACTGCCAGATGAATGCCTGCTCGCCGAGTTTATCAGTCTGCATCAGAGACGCAGGCACAGACATTTTGTAGGAAAATTTAGCAAACTGTCAACTTCGGTTAAAAGAAAGAAAATATGTCAGGCATTTTCTTCTCTGATTAATAAAAGCTTACAGGCAAGCTGCATCACGGCTGGGAAATTCGACAGTTAGGAGATGCAAGGTTTGTGAAGAGGTAATGAGATGCATTGGCTTTGTGGATGTCTCTTTCTTTAATTTATTGTAGTTTGATTATTCTGTCTAAATAATGTGTTTTTGGTTCTACCAGACCCACTCATCTCAAAAGTCTAAACTGAATATTCAATATTAATGAATTATTAATGTAGGAGACTATAATTAGTTATATAACTGTTAAATACTCAAATATTTGTATTGTCTTAATCTCCAGTGAAATGTCAAAACACAATCTAAAAATATCAACTTATATCTTTACACTACAGACTTTTTCATTTTTAGGCACTAATCCTATTCCAGAAATACTACAACACCTCCAAATTTCAGAATGTCATGCCTCCCCCCTCAGTTAAAAACTCCACATCCACATGTGGCTCTTTACACACTCTACAAAGCTCAGCAATCCATTGACCTATATATGTTCAACTACACCAATGCATTTGTAGTGCTGCCGATAACGTGAATAGAATTACACGAGCTACACAAGTGGAAGGAGAATCAGATTTCACTTTCTTCCAAAGTAATTTGTGTGGTGAGAAACAATCTGAAAACAGAGCAGCCGTGCGTGTGTAGGCACAAGAACAAGAACAACAATGTTGAAGCAATAAACAACCTAAAGCCAAGCAGGCTGTCCTTTTCTCTGCACTTTTTTATCCCTGTACCTCTCCAACATCTGAGCAACCGCCTCAACATCCACAAACACGTTAATTGACGAACGGGAGCTTTAATTAAGGTGCGCCGATGCGGAGATTAGAGATAGGAGCCGAAGAGGGAGCGAGAAAGCGGGAGCGCGCGTTAATCAACTGTCAACAACATGAGGACATCTTTCTTTTGCTCGCTCTGCCACCGGGGGATCATCGGGAATTCAGGCAATTTACGGGCCACAAAGGAGCTCGTTTAAGGCAGGAAGGGAAGAAAAGAGAGAGGCGGACTTTTTTTCTGGCCGGTTGAATTGCTTGTAAATGGGAGATTAGCGGGGAAGCTTCTGCGGCGGCTAGTAAGTGGCAGATTGAGGAGTACGAAGAGAAAAAGGCCAATTAAGTCTACCAACTGTTAACTTACATCAGTTTCCCTTCAGTTTAGCCCACATGAAATGCCAATTTAAGTGTCCCGGCGGTAGCAGCTTTTCCTTTGGAAGTGGATAAAGGGGTGGCAGATTGTGTCACTACAATAGCTAACTTTCCCACAACATCTAATAACTTCACCTACAGGCTGTGCTATGAGCCATTTGCAAAACAATAGAATAATTTTATTAACGATAGCCTACTTATAGTATACTATCAATGCAAGAACAAATTAGCCTTTGGTTAAGGTGCTGTAGAGCTAGATGGCTGTAGGGATCATGGATCTCCTGTATCGTTCAATCCAGCAGCGCAGTGAGGTGAGTACTGAAGCTACTTCTCTGGTCCATCAGGGTGTTTTGAACAGGATGGTCAGTGTATTCGAACTTTTCTTCTATCTTTTTCTGTGTGTATCTCTCCACCACAGCTTCAGTGAGTCCAGCCTCATTCCAGTCACTAAAACAGCTTTTTGCACCAGCCTGTCCAGCTGCCTTGCATCTTTCGGCTTTATGCAGCAGTCTGCTGGGGAGGCAGAGCCAGACTTGTCCACTAGTCAGGTAAAACATGTGCATCATCTTCTTGCAGATTTAAGGACTAAGTAAAATGTGTAATTGTTTTCAAATGTGTAATTGTTATCAAATTTCATACACTTGTTCTGCAAAGCAGAAATTTAAACACTGACGGCCCACCCCCCAACCACCAGCCCTCCTTAGAGAAGCACTGGCCTTTTGGCACAATGGGCCTCCAGGATTCATTGTAAAGTACTGAGGGGGTTAATGAAGTGGCTTTTCTCTTTGGCTCTGTTCCTGCTTTAAATGAGAAGCAACTGAAAGGATGTATGATAGAACCTACTACAATGCTTAAAAACATATATACATATATATATCATGTAAATAAATATATATATATATTTATTTATTTACATGATACATGATAAGGTCATTAATCTCTGAAATCATTGACTGAAATGATAAACATGAACCGTCCTGGTCATTTAGATTCTTTTACAAAGTCAAGCAGAAGCCTTTCACCACCAAAACAACATCAGAATGTCGTAAAAACATCAGCAAGGAGCTTGTCTCTAGGATGTGCCTGCCTTAGGATGTCAAGGGCATGGCAGGCTGGGGGAAGGTGCTTTATGGCTGGGAGGGAATGTGAACTGCTGTGAACTGAACAAGCAGAGACGTCTCATTGCTAATCTGCATTTTAAAACTCAACATGTAGTGCCTATGATGACTCTTATTTTATTTATGTCTGACCAGTTTCTGCCTCTTCAGTCTGAATGCCACACCTCAGCGACAACTCAGGGTTTATAAAACCTGCCAGTGAGCAGGTTTTGTTCACGGAGTAAGTTACTGCAGTAATTGAGTCAGAGTAAATCTGAACACAAAAACCCAGAGTATCTCTCTTTTTAGGGTTAACAAACCCACTTTCTGAAACAGGCCGCTGGTTACCATTCTTTTTTGTATTTTTGTATGTAGCTGAATGCAGAATTCAAGAGGATCACAACAATCCATTTGTAGTCAAATTTCTTCTCTCAGCTGGTTGCTCACATTAGAAACTTGATCAGGGCGTATGCCAAGAAAGGGGAGGTTCAAGGGAGACAGATCAAGAGCATCATGGTACTTGTATCCCAGTAGGAAGATAATGGAAAAGTGAATTGTTTAACATATCTTATTTTTCTATCTTATTGAAAATGTGGTTGTTGTGAGAAGGATGTCAGGAAAGGATTAGCACTTTTCAATTTGAATTTGTACCCATCAAAGGGGTAGTTCACCTTAAACAAAACAAAAAAATACAATTCTTACATACCCAGGGTTTCCAAGTATCTGATATGATGAACTTCAATACAGGGATAAACTGCAGTATTCAATTTAATTCAATTCAATTCAATTTTATTTCTATAGTGCCAAATCACAATACAAATCATCTCAAGGCACATTACAAAAACAAAAAACCCAACAAATCCCTTATGAGCAAGCACTTGGCGACAGTGGAGAGGAAAAACTCCCTTTAACAGAAGAAAAAATCTCCAGCAGAACCGGGCTTAGTTTGGGCAGCCATCTGCCTCGACCTGGTTGGGGTGGTTGGACAGTACATAAATTGCTAAAAATGTCATACAATGTGATGAAAACATGTTGATTCTATGCCACTAAATATACAGTTGGCATACTTATCTGTGCACAGACACACTGAGGATTCTTGTATCCTTGAGCAACAGCGAACATCTAAAAATCTGGAGTACATTTGTAAATATGCTGAACACTGTGCTTAGATATCTGTGCTAGATAGAGTTAGATAGAGTGCTGTGGTTCTCCTCATAGAGTGCTCTGAAATTGTTTAATTTATAAATGGTGACAACTATTATAGTGCAAAAATGCATTTTTAAGCACAAGAGAAACACTGACTATATTATTGAAGGCAAAAATAAGGTACATCAAAACTGTCCCTAACAGCAGTCTTTGAGGGAGATGGCAGGTGGTACTGAAAAGGATGTGTGTAGATGTATGTATATTGTGTTTTTTGACATGTTCAGGCAAAGATCTTTCTTATCTTGATGAATTACTGCAAATTACTGTTATGAAAGAAAAGGTTGAGTATATTTGGATAATGTCCTAAATACTGTATATTGATTCCTTGGTGTAAACCTTTCAAAGATTTTCTTACTGATTATTAGCAGCTTATTTTGCATGTCCATTTTCATTGTCAGTTTAACGCCCTCAAATCACTGACATTTCAGAGGCTCCTTGCATGAACATCACTACACATTATTCCAGTATTTCAGTGTTTAAAAACATTTAGGTTTGACATCAAAAGACGGATATGAGACAAGATAACATCTCAGCTTTTATTTTCAGGTATTTACATCTGGATCTGATACACAACTTAGAAGACTGCATTATTTGTAATGGAACACCAAAATTTTAGGTGAGCAAAGGTATTGGAAAGTAGATTAAAGTGAAGAAAACTTAAGATTTAGTTGCTAATCCTTTGCTTGTAATAACTGCATCAAGCCTGTGAATGGTTGTATTGGGTATGGCCAATGTTTGTGCAATGGCTCTGATTGATTTTCCCCAAATACCTCCAGTGGAAGGTACCCAAGAGGCGTGCTGATCAGATGCTCAAACCACTGCTGGCTCCTTTCAATGCGAAGGCTCAGCAACTTGGAGAATTGTTTTCTAGCAGAGACTGACGAGGTTCTGCTGACATCCCAACCAATTTATACTTGACCACAAACCAGCATAGTGCATGCTGAAGTTGCAGAACCACATCTGCAAAGAAAACAATTAGAACAATTAGAAACAATTCTAAGGTTCTATACCCGCTTTTTCCTGAAAGCCAGGGTCACGGGGATCTGCTGGAGTCTATCCCAGCTCTCTCTCGGGTGAAAGGCAGGGGTACACCCTGGTCAGGTCACTAGTCCATCACAGGGCCACATAGAGACACACAAAGACAGACAACCTCACATTCACTCCTACGGGCAATTTAGATTCACCAATCAACCTAACATGCATGTTTTTGGACTGTGGGAGGAAACCGGAGTACCCGGAGTAAACCCACGCAGAACATGCAAACTCCACACAGAAAGGCCAGGTTGCTGTGAGGCAACAGTGCTAACCACTCAGCTACCATGCTGCCCTGTGACATAACATCCTGTACTTAAATAGCACCAGAGACAAGGGACAATCCTATTGGAGGCCCCCACCAACTAGAAAAGTGTCTGAAATCTGACCATGAATACTGATACATCTTGCTCCTCCACACATACAAGGGCCAGAGAGTTTGTGGTAATGGTTTGATACCCCACACTCCTGCAATGTTCTCACAAGCCCCCACTTGGAAAAGAGGACATGACTGTTCCAAATCCAGAAAATTTATATACTAAATTGACCATTCCCTATAGTAAGCTTGTGAAGAAGAGCTGGTGCACTGTGCCACAATCAGAACTAAATGCTTCTCCTAGATCAGAGGTTTGAGGCCTTTTCAGCACTAAGGCAGACTGAGCAGTTTTTTTCAAAAATGGGAACCACTGCTTTTAAAATATTTCCACATCAATACCAACAAGACATGTTAAAAACACATAACAGTCTATTCAAATATGCAAATTTTTGTCCAGCTGATTTCAACCAAATTATTGGGATCCTCTGAAAATGCAAAATGCTCTGTCTACACTCAGCTTTTTTCTAGTGGTATTAAAGCATTGTTGGGGAAGATCAGTAGATTTGGAGATGTCCGGTGCTACAGCTAATCCTTTTGACCTGACCTGGCCCTGCTGGGAAATGTCCTCTCCTCCTTCACTTGAGGCCACCATGTTAACAATGAACCTCTGCTGGGTCACACAATTAAAAGACCCCTCAGACTGAATGAAATCTACATGATGCTAAACAACAAGCTGTTAAAACTACAAGATAAACGTTCACTTTGACAAACAACAATGAAAACGTCTTGTTTTTAATTTGAAACTGCAAATGCTGACTAAAACCAGAACAGAGGAACACAACTAAGGACAAAATATATTGTGAATATATGATTTGCTCTATGGTTTTAACCGGTTGTAGCAAGCCTTTGCCTTGCTGCATTTAACTTAATATATTTACTACTGTCTTTCAGCAGTTTTTTCATGTTTTGTGTAGTTGGATCTGCAGTTCACAAACTCTTAAGTATTTGGTTTGTAACTATTTTTAAAAAAAAGCTGTAAATCCACATATCTGAGAAGCTGGAGCCAGAATTGTAATTCAGTAATTCTGGACTGACCGATAGACATATCATTTAACCTTTACATTCAGTAAACATTTTTTTGTTTAAAAAAAATATTTAAAAAAACATGCATAGCAACCTCACAGCAAGTAGAGCTGAAGTCCATATTACTGCTTATGTGTGTGTTGATTGTCCCCATCAACAGATGATTCTGCAAAACCCCAGCTTATGTTTAATGTCAATGTTTTTAGGGCTCATTGCCACGATTTTCTTTCCTACAGCCTGGTGAAACAAAGATGCTGAAAAAATCCGTCAGATTTGTAACCATAATGAGTGTTGCTAATCTCTCCATGTTTGTGTTTAAAGAGGTGACAGCTGACCACTGATGGGTGCTCAAAAGTTATATTCTTTAATTTAAGGAAGTGAGTCAGTCTATACTTGACTAAGTAGATATAAGTGTGAGACGAGGTCCCACTGTCCCCTTAAAAGTTGAAGATTTTTTAGTGCATTGCAGCAGAAAAGTCCAATAAGAAGTAAATTACTCCTGTGCTTTGTCTTATGTAATGATTGTTTGCTTTAGGCTGTGTGTGATAGTAAACTTATTAGAGCATGCTAAAGGGTTCATTGAGAATGAAACAACACAGTGGTGCCATGTATGGATCCATACCAAGTCAGAATCAATATCAACAAAAGGCGCAAGTACACAAACACGAAATTTATACGTGTCCTTTTCAGCTGCCTACTTAATCCATCAGTCAATATGAATAGCGCCACACATTCTGACTTTACCAGGCAATAGCAGAATGACATCCATAGAAGCACAATCAATACAGTGACTGAAATGGAATTCAGCAAGCATAACACCCCCACTATACTCCTGTGGAGTAATAATGTAGCTCAAGTACAGTTGCTTCAGAAAGAATTTAGACCCTTTCACTTGCACATTTTATTGGGCTGTACATATATAATTTTACATGGATAAAATTGCAATTTAATACACACTCAATAACCCATAATTACAATATAAAAACATTTTTTTTCATGAAACAGAAAACTGGTTCTGTTTAAATACAAAAAATGTAGGCAGCATTTTCTGTTCGAAGGAGCTATAGAGGAGCAGAGAGATTTGTTATTACAGCAAACTTGTATGCACACAGTCAAGGGGGATCTGTGCAACCTTAAGGCCACTGTTGATTTCTTTTAGTGTATGACGTTAAGGTTTCTAGTTAATGTTAAGACAATGTGATAATAGTCAAGGCTTCTGTGAAGGCATACACAAAGAGCTAGGAGCCTGAGCTCTTAAGTCAAGGTGACATGTCATGATCAAAGCAGAGACTCAGGACTCAGAAGCTTACGGCAGGGTCAAAGGGAAGCCTCAAACAGTGCCACAAGGCACAGCATTCAGCAGCCATGTTGATCTGTGAAGTTGGAGTTCAGAAAAACACAGAAAAACAAAAATCGTAAGTCTTCAACATTAAAATGATTAATTGTAACTTAAATCATATCAGCAGCTGATACCATTCTGTCATCTCTCCAAGCCCAATATCGAAACAAATGTAACAGACTAAATAACAGGCTGCAAAATGTGACATGCCAAAATATTTTCCCTCCCCTTCATTTGCCTGTGCTACACCCCTGCAGTATATCACTGAATGAAATGCACCATGCAATTACCAATTATCCATTCTCCTGGAGTCAACACTTAACCATTTGTACAGCTTTGGGCCCAGCCAATTATCTGTCAAGGCTCTCAATAGCCGAATTGCATTGCATAATGCATTGTATGGCTCCAGAGTCATAAGACTGAGGTCTGAGGAGTCATTATTGTTTTTGGTGGCTTGCAGGGTGAGTTGAGGTCTGGTTACTGACAACAGCAGTGACTCAGGTTCCAGCACCCCAGGGCCTCTCCCATTAGAATGCATAATGCAAGGCCACTCATTTAGAAGGGCTACAGATCGTGCTTTTCAAAACACTTGTAGATAATTTGCTACATCACATCTTCATCATTCCGCTTCATCATTTTTACCCTCCTGCCAACCAATCCTGTCACCCATGATTGGTCACACAGCCCTAATAGCTTCCCCACCTCTTTTCTCCTTAAATCCTGCCCTTGACCTCACAGCAACCACCCTGCTCCTTTACCAACCAGCACCCCACCACCCAACCACTACTGGTCCAGACTGGTCCAGTCAGTCCTTCAGTGGTGGCCAGTGGCTAGTTGAGCCCCTGAGGGCCTCCAGTCCTGGGCCCCAACTGATGAGCCAGGGCAGCTGCCAACCACTGGCCACTTCAACTCTGGTTGTCCGGATGATTGCGTTTGTCAAGCTGCCACTCCATGTCAGTGCTGTACAGGTCTGATTACCAACAATTAGAAGTTAAAGGGGGAGTGCCATCTCTTGTGCAGTAGAAAGAACAGGTCTTCATCCACTGGTAGTGAAGAAGCAGGTGCCATATTTTGAAAAGTGGAACATTTCTTTCATTAGCCCACTGTCACTGGGGCTGTTGTTGCTGACTCTATACCATTAATTCACATTTTACAACCTGAAGCCTTAATTCATAAGCCATAATTATGATCATATCAGAAAATATCTAATAAATATGATTTTAGCCAATTTTCACATTACAATTTTTAAAACTACTGGTCAAAAAATTATGAGGTTCCCCATAGTTCTGTGTGGATACAGGGTCTGTGTTGCAAAAGTATATACATGAGGGCCTTTACTAGACATAGCTTGTCAACACACAAGAAAAATACACGTATAAGTGTAAAACATTAATACATTAACAATTCTTGTTTGACAGCTTTATTAATAAACAAAATTATTTCAGTTTTATCACAGTATCTTTTAAGTCACATAACACACAGCTGAACCGGTAGCTTGTAATCTATAAATAATATACTATAACAGACTATGATAATTTCTAAATGAAAGGTTTAGCTTTCTTTTTTTATCTATATCACTGGCTCCATCTAGTGTTTTTATACAATATTGCAAACAAAGACTTCTATGAAAAGATTATTCAGGAACTGAGAAAAAGGTACTTTTCAGTGGTGCTGGCAGTCAGCAAACAATAACATCAGACCCTTAATGTCTCTCACTTTCTGTCTGTCAGCCTGGGAGCACTACAATGACGGTGAAATGTTGGCATCACTGAATTAATTTCCCAAAAAAACAGAATTCTGTAGAGTGAAATTGGAATGATTTTTACTAAATACTACTTTATATCTTTATGTGAACAGTTAGTGTATTGTAAATATCCCTGCTTGACAATTTTGTAACTCTGTATTAACAGAAGAAAGCAGTGCACAATAAAGAAAAATTTGAATTGTTCGTGTGTTTAACAGTTTAAGCACATTGTGTTTCAATTCAATTCAATTCAATTTTATTTGTATAGCGCCAAATCACAATACAAATCATCTCAAGGCACTTTACAAAAAGTAAAACTAAAAACCCAACAATTCCCTTATGAGCAAGCACTTGGCGACAGTGGAGAGGAAAAAACTCCCTTTAACGGAAGAAAAAAAACCTCCAGCAGAACCGGGCTCAGTTTGGGCGGCCATCTGCCTCGACCGGTTGGGGTGAGTGGATAGAGCAGAGAGAAAAGAACAGCAACAATAAACAACAAATAGACACTGCAAGTTGGTGGGGCCAGTAACTGCACATCAGCGATAAACAGCTCCAGGACCAGGGACACCTGCAGAAGGTACAGAGAGAGAGAGAGAGAGAGGGAGGGAGAGAGCACAAACTAGGGGAGAGAGAGAGCACAAGGTTAGTAACATTCAATGGTGGAATATACATGAGGTGGGAGAGAAGGGGGGGGGGGGTAGGGTAGGGGAGCTCAGTGCACCAATGGTCCTCGGGCAGTCTAGGCCTATAGCAGCATAACTAACTAAGGGATGGTTCAGGGTTGCCTGAAGCCAGCCCTAACTATATGCTTTGTCAAAGAGGAAGGTTTTAAGTCTAGCCTTAAAAGTACAGAGAGTGTTTGCCAATTGTTGTGACTTAGATAAAGATCAGATCAAATTAATGCAGAAAACCAGTTAATTCCAAGGGGCTGATTTTAGTGCCACTGTATGTCATTCTGAAGGGAGTATAACAATCACCTTATCAAGCCATTTTCACATTATATAGGTAGACAGGACTCATTTAAAATCTGTAATGTATTTATGACTAAGCAACAGTATGATTTAAGATATCTGCAAGATAGGTGTTGCTAGATAAGATATCCAATTTGACTAGTAAGAACAGTTCATTGACTTGAATGGGAAAACTAATTCAAGATTTCTACATTTCACTTTTGAGTATTCGCAATGTGAATTTCAGATATCTACAATTATATTTTGACAAGTCAAATGATGAATGACTAGTCAAAATTCCAATTAAAGATATCTTAGACACATTTTAAAGACATCTTAATTATCTTTTTGGATATCTAAAGCTGCTCATGCAAGACAGGAGCTCGCGGCTCGAGATGAGTTATTGTTTGCAACAAGTTGACTAAAATACCTTGATCTGCAAAGATCACTCTGTTTTCAGCTCCCTGGGTCAACATTGTATTGTTGTAGACAATAACTCAGTTGACCCAAACTACTGCAAAGTTCTTCATGTAAAGAAGGAGACACTAAATGTATGATTCTCAAAGGATTTCTTGAGCAATTATCTACAGAGTGAAACTCATGTTCACCACAAATCCCTTGAGTATAAGCTCTTCCAAGTTCATGGCATGTTCTCAATATTCTGTTGATAACAACTACTGCCACTGCAGCACTAATACTCATTTCACTGCCAAAAAATTGACCTGTCTGAATTAAGTTTGATGTCTGAAATGATCGTTTGAAATGATCGTCGAAAGTGAATTACAGATATCTTTCTTATATACAAAATGAAATAGTGACTAGTCAAAAAGTAATTGTAAATATCTTGTCATTCTTACTAATTAAAATGCAATTGTGGGTATCTGTAATCAGAATTTTGAATAATCAAATGCCTTTTTAGATAACTGAAATGTAATCATGCATAGTCGGTCAAAAACTTTTATGTGAAAATTGTGTCCATAAATGGCACTTTAGAGGATATCCCTAATGTCTTTGTAGTCATCTTAAACAGAATCATGACTAGTCAAAACTATAATTTAAGATATCTACAATTACATTTTGACTAGTCAAAATTCTAATTACAGATACCTGCAACTACATTTTGACTAGTGAGAATTGTTCATTGACTTGAGTGGGAAAACTAGTTTAAGACACTTCACTTTATTATATTATATTATATTATCTTATATATAATATATATAAGAATATATCTTATAATATAAGTCGAATTAAAGATATCTTTAATAAAATTCAACTAGTTAGAGCTTTTATTTGGATAACAAAAATAACGTCATTTTATGTATCCAAAATTACATCACAGGTGCTATTACTCTGTTTTAATATTTATTAGATATCTGCAATGTATTTCTGACTAATTAAAACTCAAATTTAAGATATCTACAATGCAGTTTTGACTAGTCAGAATTTCAGAATTATCAGAATTTCAGATATCTGTATCAAATGAACTGTGACTAGTAATATATTAGCTTAATCCAAAAACATAAATGCTAAAACGGTGCAATTATGTCAATGACATAATTTCAGATATCCAAAATGGAACTGTCACTAATCAAATATAACTTAAATTGTCATTTTTACTAGTCTGAATACAACTGTAGATAGTTTGAATTATTCTTGTGACCAGTCACAAAATTTTTACTAGTCAAAATGCAATTTCAGATATCTGAAATGCCATAATCACTTCACTCTTTCTCATCTGAATTATGTGACCAACAAAGCTATGTTTGCTGCCTTCAGCAACACCTATCTTGCAGTCCTGGTTTTTGGCTGTGGAGGCAAGCCTAGATCTTTGGCTGTGTTGGGTTTCTGTTTGACTCTCGCAGGCAATGGCTCTGGACCATCAGTCGGGTGTGGGCCTTTCCCCTGAAGAAAGTGCTCCCAGTATGGGATGGACTCTTCCACAGACACTCAATATCTTGTCTGAAAGAAAGAAATAATATAAGCCATATGATTTCACATTGAATGTTATTCAACGAGATTGGAATGGAGAAGTGGATATGAACAAAATGGGCCTGAAATGAAAGAATTTTAGAATTCTTGACAAAGGACTATTACATTTAAGTTAGGGTTTGGCAATAATATGGTACCCCAGGGTATTTAAAAATAGTAATGGTATTCTTTCTATTATCTTCATGGAAAAAAAACGTGCTATGTAATATGCACTGTTTATAGTAAATGGCTGAACTGTGTCATTGTCCAACAGCACCACTGCCTGTTTCAAGATGCTATAAAAACAATGACAACTTGAGCAGAATAGAGCTGATTGCCTATTGCATAGAGCCTATGGAGGTGAATTTACTGAAATTATTAAACAGTCAAACTATTGTGCTGCATGTGACAGTGGCAAGCAACAAAACACATCAAATCAGTGTCAGGCCAAAGTGGAGCTGCCTCTGGCTGTGCTAATGTCTTCACATTGTGTTGGCTGCTGCTGGCTGGTAGGCTCAGGTGAATCTGGTTTAACTATTATTGGAACTTTAGCTGAAACTAGATGTTTTACAAAATGCTGAATGTTCATAACTGCTCATAACAGAAAGAGCTGAATCACTGAATGCACACAGTGAACTATCATGTAATGTAGCACCTCACTACATGCTGTGTACAAGACATAACGGCTCAAACGTGGATTTATTACAAAACCAGAAAATTTAGAGTTTTATTTCCAGTTTTATTTCACCGCATTCTTTAAAATATTGATATGTACAAAAATCATTTTATTGGACCTAATCCTATTCTAGACTTTGTGTAGTATAATACTCCCAGGAGAAGGCAATGATCCATGGAATACATGGCAGATAATGATTCATATGTGTGCAAAACAAACTAATTGTAAATGCAGTCAATCATTTATAAGCTGCTCACACACTTAGAGGGTAGGTCATGGATCATTGTCAAGTGGTTTTGAAAAGTGTCATGTGGTGTCATCAGCAGAAAGACAAAAAATGACAGTAGGGTACTGATGCCTGTTATTTACATGCAAGGCATAAGGCTACTGTATAGGCTCATTGTTAGGACATCATTTGGTTTAAGCATATTAGCCAAAGAAAGTAAATATTAGGCCATTCTTTGGTTTTATTTCAACATGCAATGGCTTTAATTTCAAACACAATGCAGTTTCAACGCACAGGCTGTGTTTTCAGCTGAAATCATTACTGTCAACATTATATATTATTTGCAGTCTTAACATTTTTAACTTTATTCTCGACATAGAAAAATAAAAAATAAAAAATCTTCCCTTTTGACCCTAATACTCCTTTATCCGGTCTGTTTTTCTGCAGACTCTACAGAAGTGAGGAAACACAGAAACTCAAGAGTTTCCTGAAGAAAACCTGCCAGCGAACATGTTAGTTTCAGAGTAAATTACCACAGTAACTGGCTCTGAGTTTTAATGATCTCTGTTTCTGGAACAGAAAACAGAGTTTCAATCAACTTAGGGTTCAACTACTCTGGGTTTTCACTCAACCTTCTTCCTGGATTTTCCCCTGGTCCACTAATAGATGAAATACAAATGATGGATGACCCTAGTTAACCCAAAAGGACCTTTCACCGGCAGCACCACACAAAGTCACAAAGTACCAAGCACAGACAATCCCAAAATGGAAAAAAACAACAGAGCTAACAAAAGAAAATATATATATAATATAATAATATATATAATATACCATGCACCAAAATGTTAATGAGTTTTGTGGGAATGCAGACACACTTTATGTGACTAGTATCGGAGCATAGTGTGTAAAGGGTAATCCTATAGGCTTATACACGTGACAGAGTCACTTCTCTTTACTATAGGGGAGACATAAGGGAATAACAACTCCATATATGGTAATAGACTAAATTCCTTTAGGTGGAAAAGTACTGGTATGGTAGGGCGGTGGCCAACAGCTATATACATTGTATAGTTTCCACCTATAGTTCAGATCTCTCTACAGGTTGCATGAGGGTTGATCTCCGGAGCGCTCTGTATTGTTTAATAAAACCTGTACTCAGCTGAACCACTCCAACTGCCTTTGTGTACTTCCTCGTCAAAGGACCTGATGAAAACCACAGGTGTATTCAACAGTTTCTATAGCACAGGTGGGCAACCCATGTTCCTCGAGTGGCACTACCCTGCTTGTTTTCCAACTATTCCTGCCCTTGTTCTGTGCTATAGAAACTAATTAACTCGCTGGAGTCTTGACCAATTTTGGATGTTCTGAACACTTTATTTTATCTTTATATACAACATTACAAAATGTTTAGCAGGCCAGTGTTTGGTGTCTTTGTTAGTATCACTTTATTGACGCTAACAAGGTCAATAAATCATTTCAAAGGGTAAAAATTTAAACAAAGTTTGCAAATGCAAAAATATAATGCTAAAATCAAGCTATACATGATTTTTATATCAAATTTAAATGTCTTTTTACTTATCCAAATCAAACAAAAACTAGCAAAGTGTTTCAAGTGTTTCAAGCCTGCACTTTCAGCATAAGTTGATGGCAGTGCTCAACATGACTTTGTTTTTATTCTGCAACATCTTGAACCCACCAAGTGATTTGATCATGAAGTGATCAGACCCTACTAAGGGTCAAACAAAAAAAATTCTTTCTTTGGTCAGGGTGTTAGCGCACTCTGTTAGACAGTTATACTTGTGTTAAAAATAATAATTTAAAAACAAAGACAAACGGTTTCTAAGTAAAGTGGAGGTTGTGTGGGTGGACCATAGGGATCTAGTAGTTTCAATATGATCAGTAATGTTATGAGTATTTGGAACTGTGTCTTGTCAGCACTTCCTTATCCCTTACCTGCAGCAATATGGCATTCTTGTGGTGGGCGGCCCCAGACTCCTTCACCTGCTTCTCCCTCAGAATTCTTAGCTGCTCTCTGCGACTTTCCATCTTTTCCAGAAGCTCGGTTCTCCTTCTTAAACTGAGGAAACAACTACATCATTGGGACACAGTCGCACTTTATTTTCAACTTCAAAGCATCCTTCATGATGAGCAGAGTTTCTGTTACCACACAAGCATTTCTATCCCTGTTTAGGGTGACAAATGACATTTCATTCCACGCACAAAATGAAACTTTAAAACAAATTAAAGAGAAAATCGAATAACTGGTAATATAAATATGAATGTTTGGTAATAGAAGAAAATGTGTGGACATGTAGATATGTTGATTTAGTGTGTACAAGCAAAACAGACTTGAACACAACAAAATAGCTAAAGAGAAATAGTGGCAAGACAAGAGGGTATTTAAAAAATCATAAAAAAATATACAATTGTAATTCACAGCTTCCAATTCAACAGCTCAGGGAAAATCTCAGAATACAGAGACCAATTAGCTTTTATCCGTTTCTTCCATCACGTGTTTTAGACATCGTAATTAAAGATTTAATGATGCTTTGTAACTGTGTGGTGTCGAAATCTGCTCCCCCTTCTAACATTAACTCAGATCTCTTTCTGTTTCCTAATCCTAACCATAAACACCGGACATCACAGTTTTAAACAGGAAGAAACACATCTCAAACAGTTTTTTTAACATGACCATTCATTAGAATCACTGAAAATACAACTTGTCAGGACATTGGTATTATTCCTTGGTTAACCTGACACAAATCATTTTTAAACTTAATCACACTCGGCACAACATCGAGCTGATGAACGATAAATGTGATAAAGAACTGTGAACATTAGCGACACATTAGTTGCTTGCTCAGCTAAATTACAAATTTCTAGAGATGAGAGCTGCATCATTCAAAGTGGGATGGATGTCGTCCCTTGCTACCAGACCGGGTTTTCCCCAGAAAGTGGCCCAATTGTCTATGAAGCCCACATCGTTTGCTGGACACCACCTAGAAAGCCACCGATGGAACGACGACATGCGGCTAAACATGTCATCACTGGCCAGATTGGCGAGGGGTCCAGAGAAAACTATGAACTCAACATTAATTTTAGTGACCTCCGATTGGCGTAATCGGGTGTCATTGCTGCCAACGTGAATAACAATTTTTCCATATGTCCGATTAGCCTTAGCCAGCAGCTTCAGATTTGACTCGATGTCGCCTGCTCTGGCCCCAGGAATACATTTGACTATGGTCGCTGGTGTCTCTAGCTTCAGGTTTCTGACTATGGAATCGCCAATTATCAGAGTCGGTTTCTGACTCTTGAGTATGTCTGTGAGAGATTGGTGGTTGTTTTGAGATGTCGTATGCAAGTGCCGCTCGAGCTAACTCACACGAATGTCCGTGCTTCCTAGGCCCTTTGAACACGGAGAAATAAAAGTCACAGGCGAAGCTGTACCCCAGAAAGCCCTTGAGATTTTTGATCCCGTAGTAAAGGCTGTTGTGCCGCAGGATAAACAAAGGAGCTCCTTTTGCTGAACCGCCGGCCGCTGTCACGGTGAGCTCGCGAGTGCCCTTGGGATGGTGGAGCATCACGATCCTGCGACCAGGACCTCTTCGAATCTACCGATGTCCTGTGGTGTGACAGGCTCGCTCTCCACCTCGTCCGAAAACCTCAGGCGTTTTAGCATTTCTTCCCCGAGTTGAGAGGCTCGGTGATTGTCTAAACCCGGATTGAGCAGCAGCACCATAACGGTCTCGAAACAAGGTTTGAGGCCGGTTTGGTTTACATCATAGAGATGCCTCGTCCGAGGCGATTCCCACAGGGAGGACACAGTCTCTTTCATGCGGCTCCCAGCATTAGCCCTCTTGCTTCACATAAAAAGATACATCACAGGAGTCATCACGCAATGCATGTTCGCTATGGCCAGGCTGACGTTAATCACCATAAATGTAGTCACCGGGCACCGGACTTGCACCTGGGGTGAAGGAGTCATACACACTGCTCACGATCCAAGGTATCCAGCAGAATAGGAAAACCGCCACAGTAAGGAAATGATCTGATCATTTACCATCCCCACCGAGGAAACCTTGCATACGTGTCTTCTCATTGCATACATCACCGTCTATCCAACCTGCGGTGAAACTCGCACCGAGCTCAATATAGTTCGCCATCGCTCTCAGTGTTACATTCGTAGGAGCCTTTTGGTTTATCCTCAGCCACAGACCTCAGGGATTTGCAGCTCCCTCTCTTGAGCGTTCTGGGCTCCCGGGACACGTGGCTCCTCTGTATCTCGGTTGAGGATAGGATGGATTCCAGATTATGAGGCACTCAAATAGTGCAACCGAAAGCGTGTCACATAGAAATGACATAGGCGGCTGCCCTGGTTGGATCCGTGTCGCTGTCAGTTCCTTCGTCTTCACTGTGAGTCTGAAGTGACCGACGATTCTTTTTCACGATTGCTCACCTCTCCCTCGCCCTTTCTCATGAGACGCACTTGGTCCCGTGTGCGAGTATGATTGAGGCTGACTTTCAGCCCGTTCCTTCTGCCGTCAGTCTTGCACAGCAGGTGCTCGCGAAAGATAACGCGGAGAAACGGTGGATGCTTCCTTCTCAGAATTGCAGCTGCTCAAGGGCTTTTCTCATTGGCTTTACGAGGCCCATCATTCAATTCAATTCAATTCAATTTTATTTGTATAGCGCCAAATCACAATACAAATCATCTCAAGGCACTTTACAAAAACTAAAACTAAAAACCCAACAATTCCCTTATGAGCAAGCACTTGGCGACAGTGGAGAGGAAAAAACTCCCTTTAACGGAAGAAAAAAACCTCCAGCAGAACCGGGCTCAGTTTGGGCGGCCATCTGCCTCGACCGGTTGGGGTGAGTGGATAGAGCAGAGAGAAAAGAACAGCAAAAATAAACAACAAATAGACACTGCAAGTTGGTGGGGCCAGTAACTGCACATCAGCGATAAACAGCTCCAGGACCAGGGACACCTGCAGAAGGTACAGAGAGAGAGAGAGAGAGAGGGAGGGAGAGAGCACAAACTAGGGGAGAGAGAGAGCACAAGGTTAGTAACATTCAATGGTGGAATATACATGAGGTGGGAGAGAAGGGGGGGGGGGTAGGGTAGGGGAGCTCAGTGCACCGATGGTCCTCGGGCAGTCTAGGCCTATAGCAGCATAACTAACTAAGGGATGGTTCAGGGTTGCCTGAAGCCAGCCCTAACTATATGCTTTGTCAAAGAGGAAGGTTTTAAGTCTAGCCTTAAAAGTACAGAGAGTGTCTGCCTCCTGAACCCAGGCTGAGAGCTGGTTCCACAGGAGAGGAGCTTGATAGCTAAAGGCTCTGCCTCCCATTCTGCTTTTGAGAACTCTGGGAACCACAAGTAGGCCTGCACTCTGAGAGCGAAGTGGTCTATTGGGATAATATGGTACTATGAGGTCTTTAAGGTATGAAGGAGCTTGATTATGAAGGGATTTGTATGTGAGAAGAAGGATTTTAAATTCTATTCTATATTTTACAGGGAGCCAATGAAGAGAAGCCAATATAGGAGAAATATGATCTCTCTTGCTAGTTCCTGTCAGGACTCTGGCTGCGGCATTCTGGATTAATTGGAGGCTTTTTATTAAGATATTAGGACATCCAGATAGTAATGAGTTACAGTAATCTAGCCTTGAGGAAACAAACGCATGGACTAGTTTTTCTGCATCATTTTGAGACAGGATGTTCCTAATTTTGGAAATGTTGCGCAGGTGAAAGAATGCAGTTCTAGAAATTTGTTTTATGTGTGAGTTAAAGGACATGTCCTGGTCAAAAATAACTCCAAGGTTTTTTACAGTAGTGCTGGAGGCCAGGGCTATGCCATCTAGAGTAGCTATAATTTTAGAAAAGTTATTTCTGAGATTTTTAGGCCCAAATATAATGACTTCTGTTTTCTCCGAGTTTAAAAGTAAAAAGTTACTGGTCATCCAAGCCTTTATGTCAGTTAGACAGGCTTGAAGTCTGGTTAACTGGTTTGTGTTAACAGGTTTAATAGATAGATATAACTGAGTGTCATCCGCATAGCAGTGGTAATTAATAGAGTGCTTCCTAATGATATATCCTAAAGGAAGCATGTACAGGGTGAACAGAATCGGTCCTAGCACAGAACCTTGTGGAACTCCATAACTAACTTTTGTTCGTGTGGAAGGTTCATCATGGACATGAACAAACTGGAATCTGTCCGATAAATAGGATTGGAACCACTTTAACGCTGTTCCTCTGATACCAATCACATGCTCCAGTCTCTGTAATAAGATGTTGTGGTCAATGGTGTCGAATGCTGCACTAAGGTCTAGGAGGACAAGTATCGAAACAAGTCCATTATCTGAGGCTAAGAGAAGATCGTTGGTAACTTTCAACAGTGCTGTTTCTGTACTATGATGTGCTCTAAATCCTGATTGGAAATCTTCAAATAGTTCATTCCTGTGTAAGTGGTCTGATAGCTGCTTAGCAACAGCTTTTTCTAGGATTTTAGAAATAAATGGCAGGTTGGATATTGGTCTATAATTAGCCAAGACACCTGGATCAAGACTAGGCTTTTTGAGTAAAGGTTTGATTACTGCAGTCTTAAAGGCCTGTGGTACGTAGCCTGATACTAGAGATAAATTTACCAAGTCCAATAAAGATGAGTTCATTAATGGCAGGGTGCCTTTAAGCAGTCTAGTCGGGATGGGGTCCAAGAGACACGTTGATGATTTCGATGAAGCAACTACTGATGTAAATTCAGAGAGATCTATAGGAGAGAAGCAGTCTAAACATAACTGAGGTCCTACAGATGATTCAAGAGCTACTGTAGTAAAAGATTCATTTATTGCAGGTATAGGAAGCATCTGCTGAATTTTATCTCTAATAGTTGTGATTTTATTTGTAAAGAAACTCATAAATTCATCACTGCTGAGAGCTAAGGGAACACTGGGCTCAACGGAGCTGTGACTTTTTGTCAGCCTGGCTACAGTGCTGAAAAGAAACCTGGGATTGTTCTTATTTTCCTCTATTAGTGATGAATAGTATGCAGTTCTGGCTTTACGGAGAGCTTTTTTATATGTTAGTAGACTGTTTTTCCAGGCTAGAAAAATTTCCTCTAAGTTTGTGGAACGCCACTTCCTTTCCAGCCTTCGTGATGCCTGCTTTAAGGTACGAACATGTAAATTATACCATGGGGCTAGTCTTCTCTGAATCACTAACTTCTTTTTCAGAGGGGCTACAGAATCAAGCGTTTCACGCAGTGAGGTTACAGCGCTGTCAACAACATGATCAATTTGGTAGGGAGTAGGATTAAGGCAGCTGCCCTCCATTATGTTTATATTTGGCATAGATGCAAATAAAGATGGAATCATTTTCTTAAATTTATTAACAGCGTTGTCGGATAAACATCTGCTGTAGTGGAATTTTCTTCCAGACGCTGCATGATCCATCATTTTAAATTCGAAAGTTATTAAAGAATGATCTGACAAAACAGGATTTGGGGGGAAAATTATTAGATGTTCAATTTCGATGCCATAGGTCAGAACAAGATCAAGGGTGTGATTGAAACAGTGGGTGGGTTTATTAACGTTTTGAATGAAACCAATTGAATCTAATATAGAATTAAATGCAATGCTGAGGCTGTTATTTTCAACATCTACATGAATGTTAAAATCTCCCACTATAATGACTTTATCTGATCTAAGCACTAAATCAGACAGGAAGTCAGGGAATTCAGTTAAAAACTCTGAGTAAGGAACAGGTGGACGGTACAAAATGACAAGTAGAACTGGTTTTTGTGTTTTCCAGTTTGTATGTGAGAGACTAAGAGTGAGGCTCTCAAATGAGTTATAACTGTTCTGAGGATGAAAGTTTAATAATAAGTTTGACTGGAAGATTGCAGCTACTCCTCCACCTCGACCTGTGCTTCGAGGAACATGATAATTTTTATGACTGAGGGGGGTTGATTCATTCAGACTGACATATTCATCCTGCTGTAACCAGGTTTCAGTAAGATAAAGTAGGTCAATTTGGTGATCAGTTATCAAATCATTTACTAACAGAGATTTAGAAGAAAGGGACCTAATATTTAATAATCCACATTTGACAGTTCTGTTTTTCTGTTCAATAAGAGGAGTGGTCTTAATTTTTATTAAGTTTTTATGAATAACTCTTCTTCTGTTAACTTCTGATTTGTTTGATTTATATGTTCGAGGGGCAGACACAGTCTCTATGTGGTTTGAAGGGGGCGGCGGCTCTAAGGAAACTGCAGAGAAGCGTTTTAGACTGAGTCTCTGCATCCCGGTCCCCACCCTGGATTGTCAGGCTTTAGGTCGGCTAAGAAACTCGGCCAAATTCCTAGAGATGAGAGCTGCACCATTCAAAGTGGGATGGATGCCATCTCTCGCTATCAGACCGGGTTTTCCCCAGAAAGTGGCCCAATTGTCTATGAAGCCCACATCGTTTGCTGGACACCACCTAGACAGCCAGCGACGGAACGACGACATGCGGCTAAACATGTCATCGCTGGTCAGATTGGGGAGGGGTCCAGAGAAAACTACGGAGTCCGACATTAATTTAGCAAAGTTACACACCGACTCAACATTAATTTTAGTGACCTCCGATTGGCGTAATCGGGTGTCATTGCTGCCGACGTGAATAACAATTTTCCCATATTTACGATTAGCCTTAGCCAGCAGCTTCAGATTTGACTCGATGTCGCCCGCTCTGGCCCCAGGAATACATTTGACTATGGTCGCTGGTGTCTCTATTTTCACGTTCCTGACTATGGAATCGCCAATTATCAGAGTCGGTTTCTCAGCGGGTGTGTCGCTGAGCGGGGAAAATCTATTAGAAATGTGAACAGGCAGGTGATGAGCCGTGGGCTTCTGCTTAGGAGTATGTTTCCTTCGGACCGTCACCCAGGCTAATTCTCCGGGCTGCTCCGGAGCTGCCCTTGGACCGCTAACAGACCCTGAGCTCGGTGGCTCCACACCAGCTAACGGGGCTAGGCTAGCTGGCTTTTGTTCGAAGGTGCGGAGCCGCGCTTCCAAATCAGTGATCCTCGCCTCCAAGGCTAACAGAACCTTACACTTAATACAGGTATCATTATCGCTAAAGGAGGCAGAGGAATAACTAAACATGTGGCACACCGAGCAAGAAAGAGAGAGAGAGGGAGAGGCCATGTTAGCAAGCTAACTAGCTAGCTAAGCTAACCGGTAGTCCAACGAGCGCTAAGTCAGGAAATAGCAACAAACACCGGTCAAAACAGAAAGGTACCCGACCAGCACCGGAATGCAGCAGCCAGTGAACCGTTCAAAGTCTAGCCGGTTCCCAGGTGTGCCAAACCACAGCTAGTCTGCCACCAGTCTGCAGACGAACCACACAACACACACAACACGACACGCCTGCAAGACAAAAGTGATTCGCTTACCCGGATCATCATCAACTCGCCGCTCAAGCCTCACATCGCAAGAGCCTACGAAGACGTCTTGGTCCTCCTCTCGGTTTCCATGTGGCTGTTATATGGACTGTTCTCCCCACACATTTGCCTCACGTCCTCATGACGAGGTTGCTCATCGCTATCGTCAGCTCTTTGCCCTCACTCTGATTCTCTCTTTTCATAGGTCTGATCCATTCAAAGTACATTTTAGAAATTTCCACAACAGAAACCTGAACATGCAGACATGGTTTTACATCACCATCATCAGATGGATCGCTACACCGCGGGACTTAACACAATGGCAATTCTCCGCATTGCGGCATGCAAAACTTAACTCCGGTGTTTTTGGATTGGAATGAAGAGCCGGTCCTAGTCTCATTTTTGGAAAACATTGTAGATTTCATACAGAGGAACTGGGCAAATCGAACGTTTACAAGAATGATGTGGGAACAGACCGAAAACGTATTCAATCCACACTGGAAATCGCCCTTTCGTCCATGAGCTCTTTTGCATGTTCATTCAGCTCCTCTACCATCTTTTCCAGCTCAATCTTTTCTCTGTTGAGTTGTGACGCCCGCGTCGACTCTTGATTCTTCATTTCACTGGTCTCTTGTAGCGCGATCTTGCAGCGATTGAGTTCCTCTTGAACTTGCGTGTATTCATGCCTGGCCACTCAAAGCTCGGTACTCCTGTTATCCAACTCTCTTTGTAACTCTAGATTATTCTCCTGCAAACAATTTCTTTTTGACCGAGTGATCTAAGGCGATCGTGGCAAGCTGAGTTCTTAGATCATTCATGTCTTTGTCAACTGAGTGGCGTAGGTTCTGTAGCTTATCCTTGTATCTCATCTGCTCATCGCACAGCTTCTCGCTGATGAGCTGGGTTTCTGAGTCGCGCTGTTCCATTGCCTCACCCAGAGATCGCTTTAGTCTGGCCTTACTCCGCAACACGCTCTCACGCAGTCGGTCAACTTGTGCAGCGCTATATCATAGCTGCCACAGCACGCAAGTGCCCCAAATGACCCGATTCGGATTGGGTATCGTCACAGAGCCCTCGTTTCCCTGAGTGCCTCCATCCTCTCGTGATCTCAGGTGCTTGCGAGTCAACCTGCTCTGTTCGTGCAAGGCTTTGAAGGCTAGCGGAGCACCCAGCATGGTCAGCGTTTCGCTCGCCAACTCTGCCGCGAGACGTTGATGTGGGGCAGGACAGGAAGAGAGCTCGCTTGACACTGGTACGAGCAAAGTTGGTATTGCACAGGCGATGGTAAATACAAGAAAGATCGAGACGCTTAGTGCTTATGTGTAACTGTTTTATTATTTAACTAAATTTACAAGCACAACACCAAGTGTACAGTGGGTACAGAAAGTATTCAGATCCCTTTAAATTTTTCACTCTTTGTGTCATTGCAGCCATTTGCCAAAATCAAAAAAGTTCATTTTATTTCTCATTAATGTACACTCAGCCCCCCATCTTGACAGAAAAAAACAGAAATGTAGAAATTTTTGCAAATTTATTAAAAAAGAAAAACTGAAATATCACATGGTCATAAGTATTCAGACCCTGTGCTCAGTATTGAGTATAGAAGCACCCTTTTGAGCTAGTACAGCCATGAGTCTTCTTGGGAATGATGCAACAAGTTTTTCACACCTGGATTTGGGAATCCTCTGCCATTCTTCTTTGCAGATCCTCTCCAGTTCTGTCAGGTTGGATGGTCAACTTTGGTGGACAGCCATTTTCAGGTCTCTCCAGAGATGCTCAATTGGGTTTAGGTCAGGGCTCTGGCTGGGCCAGTCAAGAACGGTCACAGAGTTGTTCCGAAGCCACTCCTTTGTTATTTTAGCTGTGTGCTTAGGGTCATTGTCCTGTTGAAAGGTGAACCTTCGGCCCAGTCTGAGGTCCTGAGCACTCTGGAAGAGGTTTTCTTCCAGGATATCTCTGTACTTGGCCGCATTCATCTTTCCTTCAATTGCAACCAGTCGTCCTGTCCCTGCAGCTGAAAAACACCCCCACAACATGATGCTCCCATCACCATGTTTCACTGTAGGGATTGTATTGGGCAGGTGATGAGCAATGCCTGGTTTTCTCCACACATACCGCTTAGAATTAACGCCAAAAAGTTCAATCTTGGTCTCATCAGACCAGAGAATCTTATTTCTCATAGTCTGGGAGTCCTTCATGTGTTTTTTGGCAAACTCTATGCAGGCTTTCATGTGTCTTGCACTGAGGAGAGGCTTCCGTCGGGCCACTCTGCCATAAAGCCCCGACTGGTGGAGGGCTGCAGTGATAGTTGACTTTGTGGAACTTTCTCACATCTCCCTACTGCATCTCTGGAGCTCAGCCACAGTGTTCTTTGGGTTCTTCTTTACCTCTCTCACCAAGGCTCTTCTCCCACGATTGCTCAGTTTTGCTGGACGGCCAGGCCTACGAAGAGTTCTGGTCGTCCCAAACTTTTTCCATTTGAGGATTATGGAGGCCACCGTGCTCTTAGGAACCTTGAGTGCTGCAGAAATTCTTTTGTAACCTTGGCCAGATCTGTGCCTTGCCACAATTCTGTCTCTAAGCTCCTTGGGCATTTCCTTCGACCTCATGATTCTCATTTGCTCTGACATGCACTGTGAGCTGTAAGGTCTTATATAGACAGGTGTGTGCCTTTCCTAATCAAGTCCAATCAGTTTAATTAAACACAGCTGGACTCCAATGAAGGCGCAGAACCATCTCAAGGAGGATCAGAAGAAATGGACAGTATGTGAGTTAAATATGAGTGTCACTGCAAAGGGTCTGAATACTTATGACCATGTGATATTTCAGTTTTTCTTTTTAAATAAAAATTTCTACATTTCTGTTTTTTTCTGTCAAGATGGGGTGCTGAGTGTACATTAATGAGAAATAAAATGAACTTTTTTGATTTTGGCAAATGGCTGCAATGACACAAAGAGTGAAAAATTAATAAAGGGGTCTGAATACTTTCCGTATCCACTGTAGATTGCTACGTGAACATAAACACTCAGACTAAGGATGTACAGAAACACACAGAAATACAGTGTATAGCTCTTTGTTAGAGGCCTCGTTACACCTCGAGAATAACCCCTTGATGTGTCCACAACAGCTGCGTTGTGCTCCAATATAGCTAAACTCTCCGGTTCCCTCGGTAGATCTCCGGTTCCCTCGCCGTCGAGCCCTACCTCCGCCGTGACAATGACCGTATGAACAGATGAACCCAGACTCGACTTTTCTCGCATCAGGTCAGATTCCTCTTTCCCGCCACCTCGTGCCAAGCGGTCCTGGAGGGTTTTGTGGCCATGCTCGGTTCCCAGACGTGCTTTGGACTTGACGCAACATTCGTGTGTAGCGTCAACACGTCCGACCACATTCGGGCAAGCCGAAGGAACCCAGGATTCTGTTTGCAAGGGGAGCGCTGACACATTGTCACCGACATGCTCTGGTCGGACACACTGTTGGTGATATATTTCATTCGAGACAACCCTCTATTCTGGGCCTCCATTCTGATCTCAGCCAACTTTTGAGCAGAGCACATCTCCCTAATCCGCAGATCCTCATCCTGGTACCTGTGAAAGTCAGCCAGGAAAGCCAGTCTGAGTAGAACCTTGCACGACTGCATAGCAGCTAATTTGCACACTACAGGCAGCTCGTTGGCTTACAGGGAAGGGACGACATCTGGCCAAATGCGTTTGTGTTGTTCCAGAATGACAACAAGCACAGGGTGAGACAAACTCTCACCCTGCTACACAAGTTGAGTCATCTGTTTGATTTGAATGAGCTCTTTGAGACCGACATCTCGTGCGGTCTGGGAAAAGAGCCTGCTCACATGCTGTTCTTGTTGTGTACAAGAACAGCACGTGAGCAGGCTCAGCTCACAGCACTGTTCCTCAGTAGCTGCGTGGACGAAAGGCCACTTGACGTCATGAGCGTGGCCCCGGCCCCGTTTCTCGAGGCGAACTTGTTAGGTGCGGCGACTCTGCCTAAGCCCATGTTCGTCCCCTGGTACAAGCCGCTCCCCAGACAGGCAGACGGCACTGACCAGAGCATCAACCCCGACACCAAGCTACGATACTACAGGCTCATGGGTTACGAGATCGAAAACAACTGCACCAATGCCTCCACCGTCCTGCCGGACGATCTCAAGATTGAGGAGAGCCTGGGTAAGAAACTGTGGTTCGTGGCCCCGCAGGAAGGCGACAGACTGCACATGACACGCGAATCGGCCCTGCTGAAACTGGCTTTGGCCCCAAGCCAGGCCAGGGACCTGATTCAGTCCTGCCTGATGTGTGACAATGTGATGGGCTACGTACAGTGCACACTCTTCAGCACAATCCGCAACATGCTGCTCTGCCACGTGAACAGTGAGTTCTCTGAAAGCGTGATGGATGTGCTCGATCCCCTCTCTCTTCTTCTTTTTCCTCTTTTTAGCCACAGTCGCCTTCCTGGTTTACCAGACCTTCCCAATCTGGGAGCATTCTGTAGCAGGCTTTTGTGGCGCTCGCCATGAAGAACAGCTTGGGGATTTCTCTACACGCGACGGTTCGCGGCAGCATGTGCCTGGGTCCGCACGTGGACGTCGTCAGGTACGACCTGACCGACGTCTGGTCTCGCCGTGCTCGGACATATGTGCAATTTGAGCCTTGGATCCATGGAGCATTCGCATCCGTGAAACCCAGGGGCTCCACATCGGTGCAGTTCCTGGGGAAGCTGCTGCCCGTTTACTGTAGACTGTGCTTTTTGTGCGACTGTCATGACAAGGCCCGTGCTGCAGCCCGAGCTCTGTTGGTGCGTCTGAGGGGAGCCACCGGCAGAGATGCAGCCGCCTTTGCAGCACTGCTGCTCAAAATCAGGGCTCTGGAGTATCTGATCGAGAACCTGTCGTCAGCGCCCCCTCCCAAATGGGGCTACATGAGTCATCGGACGTCTTGGCTGAGGCCAAGATCTCCGTCGAACTCCTCTGGTCTCATTTGATGTTGGTGTACGCTGGCACCCAGAGACTCCTGCTCTGCAACTTGGAACTCTTCTTCTCTAGGCCGCAGCATTCGTCTGAAAATTCGTCCACCAGAGACGATCACCCGATATGATCACCCGGACCTTTCCAGATCCTGGATTCTCAGGGTCTGGGACATTACCAGCGGTCACTATGAATCAAAGCTGAGATCGGCCAGTCGCGAGGACACCAGGAGCAGGACCGAGAACCTTGTTCGCTCAAACTTGAGAGGCTTGCAGGAGCTCAAAAAGAGTGGAGACATACGTGGAAGAACTGCGGGTTTCGGGATAGTCGTGTGAAAGGCCGTGAGTACGCTTGACGGTGCGAGGCGCTCACAGGTGAATGGCACTTTGTGTACACATCCCGCAGAGACGTGTTTGGATACATAAAATGATCTCAACTCTCTTGGCGGTTAGGGGAACCGAGGAGCTCTGCTTCCAAAGGGCTGAATTCACGCTCCTGCCAGAGGTAGCAATCGAGGTGTGGGTCCAGGAACACCATGCAACGTGACTGCCATCGGATGGGATCAGCGAGATCGTAGCATGCCCATGTTGCAGAGCGTCATTTGACTTCGGCAAGTTCTGGAGACACACGGTCTTCAAGATCGCGGAGAGAGGCAACACGGTGCCGGCTCACCAGCCTCTGGACTGTCCCGACACACGGTGTTCTCCGTCCTCATCGGGGAGGTGGGTCGTCGAGGAGGGAGCAGGTTGGCCCGCGCCTATTTACAGACACCGAGGAAAATGTGCAAGATCGGTGAGTGCCTCCTGGAGCTGAACCTGAGACATTTTCTCTCAGACTTTGAGTTTTCTCGCGCTCTCAATCAAGCGTTCGACCTCTGGGCTCTGAAACTGAGGAACTGAGGGAGCGGTGTATGCACCACACAGACAGACAACGGGTAGCTGCATGGAAGTCCATGACGGGCTCGTTGTCATCATCGCATTCCCCATCACCTTGACGCGAGCGATCCGCAAGAGCGCGCTCAAGGTGCCTCACTATGTCCTCGGCCATCTTGATCAGTACCTGAGCTTTACAGTCGGCACAAGAATGAGCCATTACCTCAACAAGGAAGCGTCGGACAAGCTGCACCTCCTTGCCCTCCGAGATCATCGCAGCCATCATCTTGCTCAGGCTGTGGGAGACGCTGGCCGACTTGTGCTGGGACACCGATGCGCCCGCACCCGATCTCAGGAACACATCGGGCAGCTCAGTCTTGCTCAACAGGCTGAACATGTCCGAGAGCTGGTTGCAGGCCAGGGATCTAGACAGGTTGTCTGGGGCCTGTCTGTTGCGTTGCCCCGGATCGAGAAGCCCACCTCCTGCTGCTCCGCTCTTGAGGAGAGCATCACGTCCACCATGCGGGTCAGGGATGATCAGTCCATTCCAGTGCTGGTGTACACCCGCCTCATGGACACGGCGCTCAGCCCGCGCGTGACCTTGTGAAAAAGAGTACTCCAGTTCTTCACCGTCAAGTGAGCTCTTTTGGCCAAGGATGAAAACGAGGAGCCTGCCGCTGACCAGCTGTTGTCTCAGGAGTGCAGTGACAAAAATGATGCCCTCATCTGTAGCAACGAATTGCGTCCAGGCAATTCCTCTTCCAGGGCAGGAAGACGCAAGGCATGAAGCCCATGAGCACCGTCCAGCAGATCATGTTCCTCAGGGTGGAACCAGATATCTCACCAGGCAAGTGGCGCTCTGGCTGTTGCTCCCCAATACATTGTACAGAAGCAACTCCATGGAGAGAGCTGGGCTGACTGTATTGAGGATCTCTTCTATCGCCACGGCCAACATCTCGATGTCCGGGGATCAGTCCATAACAGTGCTTGTAACAATTTTCGCTTGCCGCACAAGCTGGTCGTTGACGACATGACCTCGGTCTCGCTCTTACTCATCGAGCACACGGATGGGTTAATATCAGTGTTCTCTCTTTCTGGTATACTTACTTTGGGGACCTCGCAAACCCTATGCTCGTCCTTCATCCTTTGCCTGCAACAACAGGCAAAGTTTCACCTTGCTATTATTACGAAGAACTCGACCACGGAGACAGCGACGACGCAGACGATGAGGACACCTGCGACCAGCATGCCAACCAGTTTTGAGGCCAGGCGCTCAAGTTGTCTAGGCTGAAAAGAAAGGAGATCAACGCAGCCTCGGACGTTTCCACGGCAGAATACCTGTTGGCTCACCACGGCAGGGGTGATTCGAGCTTACTAATGTCGACAAATCTTGCGAAAAGATGATCCGAGCCCTCAGTAAGCTACTGCCTCACACCCACGGAACTCAGGCTAACAACCTCTACTGGACACCGGGGTCGTCATGTGAACGAGCTACCACGGAGTTACATATAGCGCACTGCTCGGATGCAACTGGATGGACCCTTCTCAATCACAGCAAGTTTGGGTTCCTCCTGAATCTCCTTGGGATTACTGCTGCAATTGCTACTTGCTCCAGCATGACACTGGTGGATTACGCCGACAGCAGTGTGTATCAGGGTGAGGAGCTGCGTTGGGACCCCTCTCTGTTTGTCCCAATCTTCTGCAAGGAGTGTTACGGGACAGAGGAGGGCAATTATGCCGAGGCCCTGGGACAGAGGGCAATTACGTCGAGGCCCTGGCTTGTATATGCTCGTGCAGGAGCGGCACATTCATCGTGGGCATGTGCAGCGTGTACTGTGTCGCCCCAGGCGAGACTTACCCGGAGTCCAGGGTAATGTGGAATGTGTGGAATGAGTTGTCATACTTGAGAGCGTGTTATTTCTGCACGAAGTCAAGAAAGACATAGTGCTACTAGCATATGCACAGCAAGTCCTAGTAGTGAAAATGAACTAATGGATTTGGACTCAAAGGAAAGGCTGGAATTTGACGCAAAAGTGCTGTTATTTCCTCTGATTTTTACAACAGACGTGTCTTTCGTTGTCCTATACAGCTTCAGTCTCTTTCAATGAACAATGACAACTCGTGCGCAGAACGAACTTGCGACTTGTTTCGTTGCACATTCGAAACAATCGGTACAGTGGATACGTTAAATTGATATTCACTTTGGATATGGATTATCATTTGTTGGGCATGGCACACTAGTAATGCAGTCATCCTAGTCAGACGGAGAAACTTTCTGCCTCTCATTGAAATTTGCTGGTGCTCCAGCGAAAACTTCAACTTGTGTAACTCTTTAGCTTAGCTTACATCTTATCATACTAGCTTAATTACTGTGATACGACGAAACGCATACAAACACAATACATCTTTGCTTGTTGTGTTAAAGCTTCATTTTCCTTTTTTATCAATTCTTCTCTATCCTCCATTTTGAGTGTCAATGACTTACTGTTTGAGTAAGGTAACTTGCTACCCAAAGGTAAGATGGCAAAAGGTTTATTGAGACGGAGCAATGGTAAAACAATTTCGCGCTGGCAGCCCCTATATATATATGTATATATATATATATATATATACACCGTATCACAGCTAGTATGTTAACGATGTAAGCTAAGCTAAAGAGGTTTTATGTATTTTCAGCTCTTACGGTCGATTAAGTTGAAATCAGGGTTAATTAACTAAGGAATAAAACACCAAAATCACCAGTAAAAGTCTCATCCTTGTTTTGGGGGAATGATATAGTAAGAGCTTACGGCCAGACAGCTGCCGGAGAAGTTGGAGCTAACACCACGTGCTGCATCGAGCTGCCTTTGAACTCAGGAGACGGCAAAGCAACGGCTAAAAGTTAAGGTAAAAGTCAATGACACTCAAAATGGAGGATATAGAAGAACAAATACAATTGAGAAAAAAGGAAACTGAAGCTTTAACACAACAAGCAAATATTGAAAGCAAGCAATTAGAATGTGACGAAAAGCAGCGAGCTGAATTGCAAAATACAGCTGAACAAACCATATCTCGCAGGTCAGAGCGGCTTACGCTTAGTTTTCGGTACCCTCAGTTACTCAGTTCACCTGAGTGGCCAAGTAGAAACGTAAGCGTGCAGAAGCTCAGAGAGGTACAGCTGGGAAGCATCATTTAGAAGAAGAAGTACTTTATTAATCCCAAGGGGAAATTATATTAATTAATAGTAATTAGTAAAGTAATTAATAAAGTAATTAACTTGTATGTAGAAAAATAATATAGTAATTATTTATTTTGGGGGGTTTGTGTGTGTGTGTGTGTGTGTGTGTGTGTGTGTGCGTGCATGCATGTGTATGTGGTGTGTGTGCACTATATTGTTTATATATTACATATATATATTATAGCTATATGTTATACATATGTGTGCTGAATACATATATTTATAATTTAAACATTTACAAACAAATTAAAGGAGTTTAAAATGGACCCTAAAGTGCACAGGCAGCAAGTGAAGTGAGTATAAAACCGCGGAGATATGTTCATATTTGAGTGTGCCAGTTAAACGACATGCTTTTTCTACATGCTGCAGTCGAGAAATAGAGGATTGACTGACACAGAAATAGAGTGCATTACAGTAATCCCGCCTAGTGGTAACGAAAGCGTGGATTACCGTTTCAAAATGCTGCCGGTTGAGAAACGGTTTAACTTTGGCTAATTGCCTCAGATGAAAGAAACTGGATTTAACCACCAATCGGATCTTAAAACTTCGGGTTTGGCGTATTCTGCTAAAAGTCCCAGGTCTACCAGGGTGACCCCACTTGTAAAACTGGGGCCACATACCAAATGTGAAAAATTCAAGACTATCCAGGCTTTAATGTCATTCTTGAGTAGTGAGGTAATGTTTTGTTTTTAATAGGGACATAAATTTGGGAATCGTCTGCTAACAGTGGAAGGTAATGCTGTGTTTTCTGAGGATGGAGCTCAGGGGTAAAAATATAAGGAAAAGAGGATAGGTTGTAAAACTGAGCTCTGTGGGCCCCCATAAAAAAGAGGGGCAGAGGAGGAGTCAGAGTCTCCAATGCGGACATAGAAAGTTCTATCTGTCAGGTAGGACCGAAACCAGTCCAGCGCTACACCCGTGTTCCAAATGAGAAATCAGAATATCATGGTCCACAGTATCAAAAGCAGCACCATACCTCAACAGGCTCAAACTGGTGAAAAGCAGAGAGCAAGGGGCAGGCGTTGATGGGTCAAACACAGGAGGTGAGAGTTGGGCTCTCGTGAAGGTGACCTTATTAATATAAAAGTGAAGTTTTCACAGCTTTCAAATGAGGCTTCAAGACAGGCAGTCTGAGGAGCATTAAGACGTGTGTCAATAGTCTTAAACAGTACACT